>NW_017728943.1:131338836-131354512 GCF_001723895.1 Crocodylus porosus
GGAGATCATCGAGTCCAGCCCCCTGCCCAAAGGGCAGGAAGTCAGCTGGGGTCATAGGATCCCAGCAAGATAAGCATCCAATTTACTCTTCCCCAGTTTGCTGAATCAAAATGAAAAAGTCCTAGGAATTCATTTGGAATGGGTGTGGCGGGCCAGTAGGGGGCGCTCTTGCGCTAAGCCACCCACCTCACTGTGCTCGACCACCTTCCAGGTTCCGAGTGCCTCCCTAGGGGTGCCTCACGACTGGCTGACCCCCTTCCTGGAGCACACTCGCTAGCCTGGGGGTAACGTAAGCTGCCACCACCCCAAGAAGGGACTCTCTCAGCCCTGTGTCATGGGGGAAACACAGGCCTAATAGTCCTATGGGTACTTGACCCAGTACAGGCACTTGGGGCACTTCCCCAAGTCAGGGGCCAAAAAGGAACGTCCCTTTTAGTCCACAGACCTAAGGGGCCTCTCAGGCATAATTTATACCGACCCCTCAATAAGTCTCCTACACCGGTCACAAAGGAGAACTTTATTGATTATAGGGGTAGGGTGAAAATAGGGTACAGGATAGAGCAATCTCATAGAAATCCCATCGAGCAAAACAGTCTGGCTGAGGTAGCCTTTTGATCACGCACCTGAGTTACTGCCAACTATATAGCTAACCAGATCTTGAGTAGCTTACTCACAAGCATCATCCTGAGACTGTTGGAGATTCCCTCTGGAGGCAGGCCGTTTCTTTCTCACGAGTTATGGGGGAGAAAGCCAGTTTCAGATGGTAAAGCTCCTCTCTAAGTCTGAGTCCCCCGCATGGCTGCTGCCCCCTCCTCCTGGGCAATCTTAACTTATATAGCCCCTGTGACCTCATTCACCTGGTCCAGTGGAGACCTCATTCACCTTGGCCAGTTGGCTGTTGGCCAAACAATTTAAAATACATCACTAGTTGCTGGGCAGACTCTAGCCCACCAGGTAGAAGCCCCTCAACCAGGTAGCTGATACCAGTCATGTAGGCAGAGGGAGCAGGTTCCCCACCTCCCTCAGGAATGTAACCAGCTCAGGTTACCTAAAGAGATATAGTATGGGTGTGTCTCCTCTTCTGGGCCCATCCTAATCAAATTGTCACAGCACAGAGATGTTGAGGAGAAACAAAGGTGGCTTCCTGCCACAATGGGATGCAAACTTTTTTGGTCCTGCACACAAGCTGAAAAGCCCGTGGCAACTTATTTCATGAAATCACTGGTAATTTTTCCTTTTGGTAATACAGAATGAATTACTTTTCTTGTATCTTATTGGGTTTCTTTTTTCTTGTTTTGGCCAAAACTAGAAGAGTGACCAAAAATGAAAGAACTAAACAATACAGCTGAGATATTTTCCTCTAGTCTCAAAGAAGGTTGCGAATAGGATGATGTTCCAGACCATTTTTAGTCTATTACATGGATAGGCAACCCCTGGCACACGTACCAGTGGCATACAGAGACATTTTCCTTGGCATGCCAGGAAGTGTGCTAGGAAATGTTTGGGGTTTTTTTTTTTTTAAGTTTTTTAATTGCTGCTCCAGGCTGTACAGAGTAGCTGCAGGTCCCAGTGCTGCAGCAGGCACTGGCGGCAGAATCAGGAGAACACAGGTAAGGACTACATCTGTGTTCTGTTGACCTGCCTTCTCTCTCCAGGCTGTGCCCTCCACCCCGGGCCCTGGAGGGGAGCTGCACGTGGGCGAGGCCGAGGCTCAGACAGGTGCTGCAAAAGGCCACTGTGCTCAGAAATGCATAGATTGTAAGCAGCTGGAAGGGACCTCGTAGATCTTCAGGTCCAGCCCCCCTGCACTAGGCAGGAAAGATAACAGGGATCAGGTGACCTCAGAGTGGCAACCATCCAGTCTCCTCTTGAAGATTTCCTGGGTAGGTGATTGCACCACCGCTGAAGGGAGTTTATTCCACAGTGTAGACACCCTAACTGTGAAGAAGTTCTTCCTAGTGTTAAGCCTAAAATGGTCATTTAGAACGCTCCCAACCAGCTCAGCCCCACAGTGGCTGTTCCCAGGGCCTTGGGTACCTGTGGCCGGGCCCCAGGGCCAGGCCCTTGCACCAGGGGTAGATCTATCCTGCATGTGCTGTACCCAGCATTCAGGGAGGCCAAGCCCAGAGCTGGGAGCTACCTCAGCCCAGCAACCTGCCCTGGCCAGGCTGCATCCTGTCACAGGCAGGAAAGCTATGACCCATCTTCACAAGAGCTGCATGGGCTGGCCTGGGCCCCACCTTGGGTACTGCTGGCCATTCCAACCCACCGTGGTCCAAGTGGAGCCCCGAAGCAGTCTCTGCTTCCCACCCAGCTCTACTCTCTTTCAGCTGCCGCCTTCCCAGCTGCCCACAGCTGTTAACTGCTTGCATACTGCAAGCTGCATGCAAGTGAAGCCACAGGCAGCTGGGGATCAGGGATGTCCCTGCCAATGAAGTAAGTCCCCCTGTGTGGGGTGCCCCACTGTGCAGCCCAGCTCCATGGCAGATATAATACCAGTCACAAAGATATTCTGTATTATATGTGGAACAGTTTTGTGGCTGGTTTGCCATTTTATCACTAGCTAAACTTGCCTGAACATCTGGCAAGAAAGTTGAGGGACACTCATTTTTAACCTGCAACAAATATAGCATCTGAGGGGACTAAGAGTCATGCCTCCCTCTGAATACACACAAGCCTGAATAAAATAGGAGATGTTAGATGTTTTAAAACAAAGAGTACAGGTGTAGCTTTGACAATGACTTGGAAGCAAGTGAAACCAGTTATAGGTATCTCTTTTTCAGAGAGACCCACAGAGAAGAAAAGGTTTTCTAGTGAGCAGAGTCTCAGCAATTTATGTGAGAGTATTCCAAGTTAAAAAGGAAACCAAAGGACTAATCCTGGGGGTCTGTGCTGAAAAAGCCAGGGGAGAGTCTGGGACAGTGATGTAGGAAGCAAGCAAGTATAAAATAGGCCTGAGGGAAGAGGAAGAATAAGGTGAAATATCTCAACACAGACTAGATATAAATTTGGAGTAGTGCTTCTCAAAATCAGTTGGTCATCACCTACAAAGGGTTCCTGAAAGCCAAGCACGAGTCTGACAGCACTGAAAAACATCTTATTACAATACAAAGCAGAAAAGAACTTGTTCCTCTACTCCCTGCACACCCCTCCCCTTCAAACTACAAAACAAATACTCAAATAAATCACGTAGACTAGTTGTTATATTTACTATAAAAATGAAACATATGGACAATCACAAAAGTTTTTCACTTAGAATAACAGATCACTGACCTGAAAAAAGTTGCAAAACACTGGTTTAAAAACAATGGTTACTCAACTTTTTTGAACAGACTATTATAAATTCTCAACATCTTTTAGAAACCAACATGAACACTTATCAAACTTTTAATTGAAAAAAAGCGGAGAGAGGGCACAGTGAATATCCTTACATCAAAAACTGAAAGGATTAGGGGTGGAGATCATGATATGGTTGGGGCAAGGACTCCCCTGTATCCTTGTAGTATCAGCTTGAGGTGACTTTGAGAGCCCTGCAATACAAGAATGACAGAATGCTAACAGGCACCTGGCAAGAAAAAGTGTAAGGTCACAAAGACCCTGGAGATAAGGTTGTGATGCCTGAGAGGGCTGAAGATTGGCTTTCTTCTCTTCTTTGTACTTTTGTTTATCCAGAAGTAGAAGGATTTTCAGGATTTAACCAGTAGGTTAAATTGTTCTTATACCCAATGCAAACCGAGCCAGAAGAGAGGGAAACAGGTGTTAAGAGCATCATACACCAAACCAGGAAATAACAATTACTTAGTTTTTAAAGAATTTTACAGTATGCTTATAGCCCAGTGGCCTCTTTCAGACCAAATTATTGAGGTTCAGAAATTCCTACTCAAGAGTTACAGAAATTATTCTTCATACAAACATAGCTATCCCTTAAAAAGGAGACTCACTTTCCATGATATAAATATGTTACCTTACTTGTCTTACTATAAAGCATTTACAACAGAAATTCTGAAATGGGGAGCTGATATTACAGAAGATGCCATTTATTGTTTAAATAAGTCACCTACCATAACTTGAATCTTACCTTGTTCCTCTGTTGCCATAATTTCTACTCCTTATCCTGGCAGGAGTACAGTTCTGGATATGGTAGGCCTGAAAAAGAAAATTTCACAAAAGCCAAAAACCTCTCTCTTGTAATGCCACTTCTAGTAGAAACAGCAGTGGAAGAGCTACTGTAGGGATTTCATCACAGTTAACAACTGGTAGTTCTTATTCCAGGACTACATATTATTGTGCAGTGCGCAGACGCCCAAATGAGGATTGGTCTCCATTGTATTAGGTGCTGTAATAAAAACAAGGAAGACAAAGCTTCTCCCCTACTAAAGTGTGAGAGTTTTGTCTGGTAACTCTTTGCTGGAAGTTTAAACATGCCTCCACAGAGACACGGATACATAAGAAAGTGTAATGAATTAACTGTTATAGTCAGCTTTCAACTGCTTCTTGTCTCTATGATAAGCTATCCACCAGAGATTTATAAAATGAAAGTGGTTCAAAGGGTAACATTCTCCAAAAAGTAACATATTTCAATTCACAGAATTAACATCTCACATAACTGGTGAGAAATGTTTTAACCCATTCATTTTAATAAATATTTTGAGGGGTTTAAAGTAAAAAGCAAATACTAAACTAATCTATTAAAATATGTGGACGAATAATCAAACCAGATCCTATAGTCATTGGTTGTAGTGAAAAAACAAATAGGCAAATAAAAAAAAGCAACCAAGTAATAATAAATGAATGAGTATATATTCCTATTATAGTGCTTTCTGTTTAAAAAAAACCAAACCTCTAAAAGATATAACCAGATACAGTACCTTGACTCATCTGTGGATCAGAAAAGTAGGATAGCCCAAGGTGTTGTTGGGTATTTACACAATTTTGTAATCTATCAGGTCCACATATTTTTTCCATGGATCTATAAGAAAAAACCTTGGATTTTCTTCTTTTTTTCCTAAAAAAACCCCCCAACAACTAAAATAAAGTCTGAAGAAGGAATTTGACATCAGATGAAGAATGCCTGATTCATAAAACATATCTACAGAGTAAGTTGTTCAAGGAATGCAAGTTGTCACATCTAAAGGCTTATGACATTCAGATGTGGATTCAGGAAGCTTATTAGTCCTGGTGCCCTTGGACTCTTGTAAATGACAACTCTCCTCAGTTCCAGCTTACCTTGTAAATCTCTTTAATAAACCTTCCTGAGAAAGAGCACACCAAGAGTCAACAGTACATGGTGACCTTAAAATAGGCCATCAGCTGCTGACCAGATTAATTAATTGGTAACAGGCCCAACACCTGCTTGGCTATTATGATCCAAAAGCTATATATGTGTTTATAACAACCCTGCCTTCTTCCCAGCTGGTTTCCAGGGGATGGCATAATATAATGTTTGTGACACTATTTCTAGCAGGGAAGGCATCAAATGTTCAAAACCTGCATTACCTAAGTCTTTGGTAAAAGCGGAGGAACAGAAATATAGGCATAATACCAAATGCTTGGCTGCTTCTCTACATATCTTTCTAAGGACAGACATTCCCCCTTTTAATAGACAAGTAAGTTACAGTAACCTGAAATTTAGATATGAGACCCACTTAGAGTTCTTAAAAGGAAAAAAAATACCCTGGAATAGTTTGAAAACTATTGCTCAAGAGTGCCTAGAGCATATTCACAGAGCATATAGATGGAGAACTTGTGTCAGGTAAATGTAGCAAGACTGTGAAAAAGATCAATTTAAGATCAGTTCAGGCCAGAATTGTGTTAAAGCACTTCAGTGAACAAAACCCTTACTATTCAATTATGTGCAAATAAAGTATGGTACTCCAACTTTACATTCCCTGAGATGAAATGTAACTCAATGACACCTATTCTGGTCAATGCAGTTTTCATTTCTTACAATGTATTTATTAAAGGCTTTTATCTGATCCTGTTGGTGACTTACATTTATTTATAAAACAAAATATATATCACACTCCAATAAGATCAGCCTTGATCAAAAGAAACTCTGACTGCCACAAGTAAATCTACTCCACAGAAAAGGACATACTTCACATTTAGTCTTAGCAGTTAACAGATCTAAGTTCAGTCAGAAAGATGATAGTGTTGGCTACACTGTTGAGGTGAGGACTTAAATAGAAGAGGCCCTGCTGTCAGTCAGCTTCCTACTTATACTAAAGAGTTGTAAACTCAAGTGCTTCCATTAATCATAATTACTACCATACTGTACAGAGAAAGAAATGGTCATTGAAGTTGCCAGCGACCATAGCATTTGAGTTTTTCATGCAACAATAACTTAAATAACACCTACAAAGTTGAAAGCAAATGCTGACTGGAGCACAGATATAATATGCTTCCTGTAAGAAATATGACTTAGCAGGATTCAGATCATGTACCAGCTGATGTTTCTGATACATTATTAAGTATAGCCCCACATACAGTGTCTCAGTACTCTAGTCTCAAAAATCGTGAATAGCTGTAGTGTTTGAAAGAATGCATTTTGACTTCTTAGCCACTAGTAGATTCCAAAAACCTAAAAAGCAGCAGCAGTAATAACAACAATCACCACATGCAGATACTATTCATAATCACTACTTCTAAATGGGCATGTGAAACCAGGAAATACTCCAAGCTGACTCCTCAGTTTTAAACTCCATTATAACTTTCGGTTATTTCTCACATCTTGAAAACATTGCCTCTTCCCCCTCCCCTCTCCTCGCAGCCAGGCCTAATACTGAACTTATCACAGCCAAGGAAATATGGAAATTTCAACAAGATTGGACAAGGTAAAATTGTAGGTCATTAGAAGCAATCTCTCTTTGCATAGGGAGGACTTTGGTCCCGAACGTGTAAAAAAGGATGGGGGCATAAGTAAAAAAACAGTCCTTGCTTTATAGCTCCTGTTAGTTGCTTTCCCTACATTTCCCCTCGCAGAATGTTTCCCACATCATCACTAGCTTTGCTTAAATTGGATGCACAGCTTACTCTATGGCTCCATTTGACCAAACATATAGTTCATATAACTGCAGACTTAAGACTTGGTCTGTGTCCATGTTTTGCAGAGTTTGTAGTGGGTACCACTCTGTTATTAGATAGGCAATTCCCCATTTTAGCATGCTTCTCACACATTAAAAAAATTGGTTTTATTAAAAGAATTGACCCCAGCTGTGTAATGAGCAACTTACAAATTAAATATACTTCCAAAGACAAGTCTTGTTGTCAGTCAGTACAGATTCTAACATTCCCTTGTATACCTCATTTTCTTTGGGACTGTGTGCACGCACAAGGCAGTATCCTTGCTGATCTTTTCAATCTTATTACATATTGAAGTTTTTACAATATAAAATGGATCATTAACAATTACCAGTGCTAGTATTGTACTAACATGCTCATATCTTGTGGCAATTTACCTAACGTACGTGAAAGAAACACATTTATGTAGAGGGTTACAAAAACAGAGGATTTTACAATTTTTTTCACATGGAACAACAGCAACTGGTGCAGACATGCAAAGAAACATCTCCTCAGACATCATGTTCAGTGAATACAGAATGGCTAATCGCAGTGGGATTTAGAGAAGAAGAGGTGGGTTGGAATATATCAGCTATTTCTCACAAAAAATGTAAGGGTGTTAGGAGCAATAAGCCCCAGTTCCAGATAGCATAAACAATCAATCAATTCTCTGCAGATGTGTAGACCCTCATATCCTCTGTTACAATAACAAATAATACTTGTACGTTCATTTTAGGGCCTTTAAATGAAGGGTTAAAGATATTGGCTAATTGAATTGAGCATGCTAAATTCATAGTATTATTCCCAAAACAAAAATAGCTGAGGTTAATAAATTACATAAGTGTACTTATCTAGTGCATGTTTATAAAAACAGACATTTAAACCTAAGGAACTGAATCTTTAAAAGCTGTTGTTAATCCAACATCACTAAGGCAAATCAGTGAAATGTTAAGTGTGTAAATATTAAAATAATGGCTGCTAAACAAGGAAAGACAAACACCATCATTTAAAAAAAAGCATGATTGAAAATGCATTTTATTTTGTATGTTTAAGATATAAAACTATGTTTAGCTTGATTTTACAAATAGCTTAAGCATATAATAGATGTAGGATGACCACCCATCCCTAACTGGGTGGGACAGGTCCAAAATATAAACATCAAGTCCCAGTCCTGGGCTGAATGAATATGGGATAGCAGTTGTCCTGGATTCCCTTTGACACACTCAAATATTGTCCCCATATCCTGTTCAGGGATTCTGTTCACCATGGAAAAACAGATTTTTTCTTCTGAAGAAGCACCATGGGTTTCCCCTTGCAGGCTGGCAGAGTTCTAGCCTATAAAAGGGGTTGCTTGGGACTGGGGGGAGTGGGATGCAGGGGGGCACTATGTGCATGTCTGCATGCAAACACATGCACATGGCCAGTAATACAGCCCCAAGCTGCCTGCAGGTAAGTCTATGAGCTGGGGGTAGGGGAGAGAAGGTCATGGAGAGGTGTGGGGCAGATTGAGGCCTCTACAGTGGGGGAGGTTGTGGGGCAGCGTTGATGGCTGGGGCTGAGGGTGTTGCCCAGCTATGGCAGTGCCTAGGGCCAAGGGCCAGGGCGGAAATGTGTGACCCCAGGACCTAGCCAGAGAGTGGGATGAAGCCAGCTTGTCTAGGTAAATGTAGCACTGGGAGGCTGGCTCCCTGCTGCTGTATGCACTCCTGGGGAGGGGGGAGGCATAGCGGAGCATGTGCCAGCAAAGATTTGTGTGCAGGGCAGAGGCAGATGCGGGCTGCCTGGTGCAGGACTCAGGGATTCCCCCCTGCTGCCCGCCCCCCGGGCCTCTTCAGTCCAGCGGGGGAGAGCAGGACCCCATGCAGAAGGGTAGAGTGGGGCAGGGAGGCTAGGTGCAGCTTCTGCCACCAGAGCCCCACAACAGCCACACCGCCATGGTGAGGCGCCCCCTGCACATCTGGCAGCAGCAGGGGGCTCACCTCTGCACTGCCAACTCTCCAAGGCAGCGGGGCTGGTGCGGGCTTCTGGTGGCAGCATGGAGCCTTTCCACACTCCTGTGTCAGATCCTGCCTGCAGGAGGGGAGCGGGTAGGAAGGCGTGGGCTTGTGTCCCACGTTTGTATTTTGAGAATGTGGTCACCCTAAATAGATGCTTGATGCACCTTCTATAAAAGCATTGAGATCTACTGGATAAGAAAGACAAGGGTCTACTGTGTCAAAAAACAACATTCTGTTCTTTTCTCTGTCATAAACTTTCTATGTAGCTTTTGAGAAGGCACTGACACTCAGTTACTGACCCCACTAACATTTTCCACAGAGGTAAATTTTCTTGAAAACTCATGAACTGTCTATTTTAAGGTCAATAAATAATACTTTATTTGTTCCTGAGGATACTTTGCCTAATTCTGGGGTGCTGATTTTTAGCATTGGCTTCAACTGGATTTCTGTCCATCACTGTTTCATGTATTGGTGGCCATATTAAACACAATAGACTTACAGCAATCAGAACATAGAAATCTTTGTAGAAGACAGCCAACAGAGTGCTTTCTTTTCTGAAGTTGTTCTAACCTGTGTTTTTAGAGATGTAAAATTAATGTACTAGTCTTCCATAAAGGTTATAATCCAAGTATAATTTAATGTAGATCTCGTTGTTAACCAAAAAAAGAAAAAACTAATCTTCATGTTTTCAATGTCTTCATGGTTATGCTAAATGTTCATCATTGACTTTCTCCAGTTTTCTGCATTCCTGACCAGTATCACCTCAGACCTCATGTAATCCTCAATGTTTTTCTATGCTTCAGACATAAGCTGATTGAATGTTTGTCTAAAGCTTTCTCTAATTGAAAAATGCTCATTACCTCATTGAAAAATGGCTTTTCAAGACATTAGAAAAACCAGTTAGTTAAAAATCAACAATTAAAAGACAAAATCATAAGTTTACATGTTCTGCTTTTAAAGCTTTCACAATTTGGGAAAAATGAAAGTAAAAGGTGAATTAAAGACTCTCAATACCATTCATTTTACTGTATTCTGGAAGAAAGAAATAAAGGAGATGGGGAATACTGAAGCTGAAAATTTCACTGAAAGAAAACTCTCACACTTTGGAGAAGAGCAGCTTGAAATGGCCTTTTCGAAAAACTTCAAAATGCCTATTTGTGTCCCTTGACCTGTCCCCAGAAAAATCACATCATTCCCTCAGTATTTGAAACCTAAATACAGTTGGTCAGTATTTCATACAAGAACCCATTTTCAAGGACAAGAACTGTAAAATGTTTAAGAATGGACTAGGATTTGAAAACAAGATCTCATTAGACTAATTAAAGAAAAATATGATTATAGTAAGTGTACATCATTGACTTTCTCCAACCGTCTGCATTCCTGACAAATATAATATCAGAACCAAGACAAAATCCACTCAAGTTCATTTTCTAGATGTAATGAGCCATTTTCTAGAGGTAACAAGCCATTTTGGAACTAGATGGGGGTAAGGAAGTATTAGACAAAATTCGAAACTGGTATTTTTTTAATGATCCATTCTTCAAAAACACCACTAATTTTATGACCCACTTTGCAGATGCATTATGCTTTGCATTCAGAACAAAACTGAGTTTAAGATAAACAAGTGTTCCAGCCAAAATTACCAGATTGCTAAACAAAGATCTAATGGAATCTGTTTGCAATCATAACTATGGGCAGCCTGCAGCCCCCGTTAAATGTCTGATTAATTAACTGATCCTTACTGAGTACTGTGAGCTTAATTCATCAAAATTTACTGTTTTAAAGTTTCACACATCTGGTGTTTCAAAACTGGTATGCCTATATGTAGCTAGGGGCAGCTGTGGTAATGTTTTTATGTAACTAAGTCTGCTGGCTTAAGCGTCAATTTATTACACAAATGTTTGATGCTGTAACCATGTTCAGCTGCTGATTACTGGAACTGTGATCTCTGACAGAGAGGAAATTAGATAGTGTCTGATGTTAACATCTAAGTTGATAATGTGCTTATGACTTGCATATGACTATGTTAAGACAGCTAATAAGAGTAATGTAATTTAATTATATTTTGTATGATGAGAATTTGGTATATTCTTATAAAAAAACCAAGAAAAGAGTAAAAAAAACCCTTGTGTGACAAAACAGCAGAAGACTCCAGTTCTCTCTACAGCAGGGCTAGGCAACATTTTTTGGCCGGAGTGCCGAAAAAACCACAATGTCTACCTTGAAGGATGCCAGAGTGCCGGAGCTTGGAGCAGCTGTTTGCAGCCTCCCGGCTGCAGCTGACCCACAGAGCCCTGTCTGCTTGCAGCAGGTCTTCCAGCCTCCCGGCTGCCTGCTAGGAGCAGCCTGGGCTCTGCGGCTGCCAGCAACTGCTTAGAGCCCGGGCTGATGCTTGTGTGCTGAGCAAAATGGCCTTGCATGCTATGCTTGGCACATGTGCTGGGGGTTGCTGACCCCTGCTCTGCAGTATCTTCCAAGAATCAATGATGCATTTATTAGATCATTGTCACTATTCTTGATAGTGGTGGTACTCACTCTACAGCTCAGGGACTGAACCCAGGTCACAGCACGAAGGGATCAGCAGCAAGTAGCTCAGCCTGGTGCAGCCCTTCCCATTGCCTTTGTACATCCCTCCTTTCCTCCCTCCTGGACTTAAGCTCTCTTCCTCCCCACCCCACCCTCTAACACTAGCAGCCATTTCCTTCCCCTTTCTCTTCCTCTTCCCCTCCCCTACTGGAGGAGAGTGGTGGTCCTCAGAAACCTGACATCCCACTCTAAAAGGTTGAGCTCCACTGTTCATAGTGAAGAATATGCATATTACATCATTTCCATTATCCTTCAGTAGTAAATCACAGGACCTGAAGGAGCCAGTGGCCAAGAGTGAACCCAAGGTGATTAAAAATGGAAGAACCATTGTTTATGTTAAATCTTGCAAGTCCTGGGAACTGCTTTGGTCCCATCATAATTTACTCAACTTCTAAAGCCTACAAAGTTCCTTCCCATTCCCTTCCCAGCAAAAATGTGAGGTGCTTCTAGTTTGGAGTGTAAGGATTAAGTTCAGGACCCAGCCTCAAATTCCCACAATTGATCAATGAGCCAATCCTTTAGAACAGCTTCCTTTAGAATAGCTTATATAAAGAGCATTTGAAAACAGTTTTAGAAGTTACCATCTATCTCACATTACTCTAATTCCACAACATGCATGTCAACATGCCGATGAATAGGTCAAGTCTATCCCTTTGCTTCATGATAGGGATATGCAAGAGAGTTTTACACTATCCTATACTATAAAGGTTGCAGTTACAACTAAAGCAATGGGGAGGCTTAAGCAACTTGCATATCCTATTTCTAGTGTTTCTAATTACATGCATATTAAGTAGCAGTGGCACTTAAGATATGCTTTAGTATAACTTCCTTTACCACTGACAGTGTCTTTTTCCACTCTGGCTTTTTTCAAAGTGTTGAGCTGAATGTATTAGCTCAGTGCTCACACACAATCATTCAAGGCAGACTCAAAATGGTAACAATATTCTGCATAGACTGGGCACATCTACATGAGAGGCTTTACTATACAGTAGACTAATTTACTGCTCAGTAAAGCATCACTGTCTACATGTAGAGATGCTTACTGTGCAGTTAATATGCTACCTGCAAATTTGCTACCTGCAGGCTAGCCCCAGGGCCATGGGATTTGGAGCATCTCCAGCCCCAGGACTGGGGCAGCTCTTTGCCTGCTCCAGCCTGGCTTTAACATGCTGTGGTGACTTTGAGGTCCTGGGCTACCTGCAGCCAGCCTCTGGCCACCAGGTCCTGCACCAGTGGCCCCACACCAGCTGCAGTCGTTGGGGTTGGAAGGGACCTCAGGAGGTCATCTAGTCCAACCCCCTGCTCAAAGTAGGACTATCTCCAGCTAGATCATCCCAGACAAAGCTTTGTCTAGCCGGGTCTTAAAACTCTCCAAGGATGGAGCTTCCACCACCTCTTTGGGTAACCTGTTCCAGTGTTTTTCTCCTAGTGAGAAAATTCTTTCTAATATCTAACCTAAACTTCCTTTGCTGCAGCTTAAGACCGTTGCTCCTTGTTCTGTCATCACTGAGAACAGTCTAGCTCCATCCTCTTCTGAACCCCTCTTCAGGTAGTTGAAGGCTGCTATTAAATCCCCTCTCAGTCTCCTCTTCTCTAGATTAAGTTTCCTCAGCCGCTCCTCATAAGTCACGTCCCCTTGCCCCCTTGTCATTTTTGTTGCCTTCCGCTGGACTCTGTCCAATTTGTCCACATCGTTTCTGTAGTGGGAGATCCAAAACTGGACATAGAACTCCAGATGTGGCCTCACCAGTGCTGAATAGAAGGGAAGAATAACGTCCTTCAATCTGCTGGCAACACACCTACCAATGCAGCCCAGTATGGCGTTAGCCTTCTTGGCAACAAGTGCATACTGCTGTCTTATATTCAGCTTCTTGTCCACTGTAACCCCCAGGTCCTTTTCTGTAGAGCTGCTGCCCAGCCAGTCACTCCCCAGCCTGTACTGGTGCATGGGATTTTTCTGTCCTAAGTGCAGGACTTTGCACTTGTCCTTACTGAACCTCATGAAATTTCTTTTGACCCAATCCTCCAATTTGTCTACTCTGAACTCTAGCCGTACCCTCCAGCCTTTCTACTACTGCCCCCTGGCATGGTGTTGTTCAAGAATGTGCTGAGGGTGCATTCCATCCCATCTTTCAGATCATTAATGAAAATATTGAACAAAACTGGCCTGAAGACCAAACTCTGGGGCACCCCACTTGACACCAGCTGGCAACTAGGTATCCAGTCACTTATTACTACCTATTGAGCCCAATGATCCAGTTAGATTTCTATCTATCTTACAGTTCATTTATCCCACCAATACGTCCTTGACTTGCTTCCAAGAATGCTGTGGGAAACCATATCAAAAGCCTTGCTAAAGTCAAGGGATATCATGTCCACTGCTTTCCCTGTATCCACAGAGCCAGTCATCTCAATGTACAGGGCAATCAGCTGGGTCAGGCATGACCTGCCCTTGGTGAATCCATGCTAACCATTCCTGATAATTTCATAGGGTCAGAAGGGACCTGAGTAGATCATCCGACCCCCTGCCATGGAAGGAAAGAGTACTGGGGTCAAGCGACCCCAGCAAGGTGTACATCTAGCCTCCTCTTGAAGACCCCCAGGGTAGAAGCCAGCACCACTTCTCTTGGAAGTTGGTTCCAGATCCTAGCTGCCCTGACCATGAAGTAGCACCTCCTGATATCTACCCTGATCACTTTCTTCTGCTCCACATGCTTAGAAATGGATTCCTTGAGTACCTGCTCCATTATTTTTCTAGGGGTTGAGGTGAGGCTGACTCGTCAGTACTTCCCTGGATCCTCCTTCTTCCCTTTCTTAAAGATGGGCACTATATTTGACCTTTTCCAGTTGTCCAGGACCTCCCCCAATCGCCCTGACTTTTCAAAGATAATGGTCAGTGGCTCTGCAATTACATCAGCCAGGTCCCTCAGCATCATTAAATGCATTGCATCTGGCCCCATGGGCTTGTACACATTCAGTTTTTCTAAATAGTCTCTAACCTGTTTTAACTTCTAACTGAGAACTGCTCACCTTCTTCACAAACTGTTGCCTGGTGTAGTAGTCTGGGAGCTGACCTTGCCTGTGAAGACAGAGGTAAAAAAGGCACTGAGTACTTCAGCCTTTTCCTCCTCATGTGTCACTAGGTTGCCTTTCCCATTCCGTAAGGGACCTACACTTTCCCTGATCTTCCTCTTGTTGCCAACATACTTGTAGAAATCCTTGTTACCCTTCATGTCCCTTGCTAGCTGCAACTCCAACTGCATATTAGTCTTCTTGATTTCATCATGCCCAAGCAATATTATTATACTCTCCCCTAATCCAAATTTCCACTTCTTGTAAGATTCTTTTTTGTGTTTAAACTCACTGAAGAGTTCTCTGCTAAGCCAAGCTGGTCATTTGCCATATTTGCTATTTTTCCTGCACATCAGGATGATTTGTTCTTGCGCCCTCAATAAGGTTTCTGGCCTCCCAGGGGATCCTGCCCATCAGTTACCTGAGGGAGTCAAAGTCTGGCTGTCTGAAGTCCAGGGTTCATACTCTGCTGCTCTCCTTTCTTCCTTTTGTCAGGATCCTCAACTTGATCATCCCCTGGTCACTGCTTCCCAAGTTGCCATCCACTTCTACATCCCCCACAAATTCTGTTCTGTTTGTGAGCAGCAGATCAAAAAGAGAACAGCTCCTAGTTGGTCTCGTCTTCACCGGCACCAGGAAGTTGCCTCCAAAAACTTTCTAGATTGCCTATGCACTGCTGTGTTGCCCTTCCAGCATATGTCAGTGTAATTGAAGTCTACCATGAGAACCAAGGCCTATTTCATAGATATCATAGACATTAGGGCTGGAAGGGACCTCGGAAGATCATTGAGTCCAGCCTCCCGCCCGAAGGGCAGGAAGTCAGCTGGGGTCATAGGATCCCAGCAAGATAAGCATCCAATTTACTCTTGAAGGTGTTTAATGTAGGTGCTTGAACCACCTTCGATGGCAGGCTATTCCAGACTTTGGGGGTTCGGACAGTAAAGAAATTCTTCCTTATGTCC
>NW_017728943.1:131355437-131369001 GCF_001723895.1 Crocodylus porosus
GATAGAAGTCAGGCTGATGGGCCTATAGTTAGCTGGATCCACTTTTCCCCCTTTCTTGAAGATAGGCACCACATTGGCCTTCTTCCAGCCTTCGGGCACTACACCAGAGTGCCAGGAGTTTTCAAAGATCCATGCCAGAGGCTGGGCTATGGTGCTCACCAGGTCCTTGAGTACCCTGGGGTGTAGATTGTCAGGGCTGGCTGACTTGAAGGTATCCAGCTTCTCAAGGTGTGCCTTCACAAGGTCAGCATTAATCTGGGGCAGGGGATCTCCCTCACCCGGACTTCCCTGTCCTGTAATGGCCATGGGGACTGATGAAAAACCAATGCAAAGTAAACATTTAATAGGTTGGCTTTTTCCTGGGCATCAGTTGTCAGTTGCCCCATCTGGTTGAGCAGGGGTCCAATGTTGCCCTTGCTTTTCCTCCGGCTCCCCATATATCTGAAAAAGGACTTTTTATTGTACTTGATTCTCAAAGCTAGTTGGAGTTGAGCTGCAGCCTTGGCTTTCCTGGTCTGTTCCCTGCAGGACCAGACCAGTGCAGAATAATCCTCCTTGGGGGTGAATCCCATCGTCCATCCTTTGTAGGCCTTTCTTTTCAGCCTCAGGAGGTCTGCTAGATCCTTGAAGAGCCTCGAGGAGCAACCACTCTTCTTGAACTCTCCTCTCCCTGGAGTCGTGGTCCCTTAGGGCCTCACTGACAAGCCTCCTGAGCTTGTCAAAGTTGGCTTTCCTGAAGTCAAGGACTTCAGTGTTGCTAACTGACTTGCCAGCTTTATGGTGGATGGTGAAGGTGACCAGCTCATGGTCGCTGTCACCCAGCTTCCCATTGACCACTAGGTCGCTGATTAGGTCATCCCCAGTAGCCAATACCAGGTCAAGCAGCACTTTACTTCTTGTTGGCCCATAGACTTCTTGAGTCAGGTAGAGGTCATCCATGCACGAGAGGAAGCTTTGTGACTGCTTGGATTTTGCTGAGTGATCCTCCTACGAGATGTCTGGGTAATTGAAGTCACCCATGACAACCATGGTCCTGGAGAATGCGGCCTCAGCCAGTTCTCGGACGAACTCCTGGTCAAGCTCTTGACTTTGGGTGGGAGGTCCATAGTAGACTCCCACCATTGTGTCCCCTGTGCCATATTCCCCATGGATTTTAACCCAGAGCATCTCCAGTCGTCCACCCTGGTCACATCAA
Organism: Crocodylus porosus; assembly: GCF_001723895.1. Classification (NCBI taxonomy): domain Eukaryota; kingdom Metazoa; phylum Chordata; order Crocodylia; family Crocodylidae; genus Crocodylus; species Crocodylus porosus. The sequence continues at coordinate 131,356,633 of NW_017728943.1, forward strand.
CATCAGCTTGCAGGGATGCATAGCTTTCCTTAACATAGACAGCTACACCTCTGCCCCTTTTATCTGCACGATCCCTCCTGTACAGGGTATTGCCATCTATACCCATGGTCCAGTCATGGGTGGAATCCCACCAGGTCTCCGTTATCCCTATGATGTCATAATTATTGGCATTAAGCAGGAGGACGAGCTCCTCCTGCTTATTCCCCAAGTTCCTGGCATTTGTGTACAGGCAGGTGAGTGTCGCCTTGGGGGCTGTTGCCTTGCCCACAGATTGTACCAGGGCTGGGGTGGGGGTGAGCTCCCTTAAGTGCCTTGGCCTGCTGGCTTTGCAAGAGGTGCTCAGGCACTTAAGTCCCCCTTTCCCCCAGTGGGCTTAGTTTTAAAGCCCAGTGGAGCAGGTCAGCCAGTCTGGCTGAGAAGAGCCTCCTCCCCAGCACAGAAAGGTGGAGGCCATCTCTTCCCAGCAGCTTGCTGCCTCTTTTGCCAAAGAGTGGGCTGTGGTAATGGAAGCCAAAGCCTTCCCTATGACACTAGCACCGCAGTCTTTGGTTAACTACGTGGATCATCCTCTCCCCTCCTCAGCCCATACCCTGAAACTGGGAGGGTCGAAGAGAACACCATCTGTGCTCCCAGACCCTTTAGTCCCAAATCCCTGTAGTGCGCCATGACCTGGCTAGGAGCACTCTGAGCCATGTCGTTGGTGCCCACATGAATAAGGATAGTGGTCTGTGGGCTGGAGGAGTTTAGGGATCTTCTCCACAATGTCTCGGATATGGGCCCCTGGGAAGCAGCAGACTTCCCGGGCTAAGGGGTCAGGGCGGCAGATTACCCCCTCAGTCCCCCTCAAGATGGAGTCTCCCACAACAAACAACTTACATTTTGTCTTGGGGAGAGAAGGGGCAGTAGCTGCAGTTGAGCCTGTGTTGCCTGCGGGAGCTGGCAACTCAGCAGGCTCTGCTGGAGTAGCAAGAGGTGCATACCTGTTGCTAAGCTCCAGCAGGGCAGAGGCCTTGGTGTGGCGGGCCTTAGGGCCCTTGACCACCTTGGTCCATACCCCTGACTGGACAGAGTGGGAGGTCCCAGAGTCCTCCTTTGTCTTGGAGGGAGACTGTGGTCTATCCTCCGGCTTCCGGGGGAGAAGGGCCTGGCAGTAGGAATCTATCTCCTGCTCACAGTCCCTGATGGCATGCAGTCTCTGGACTGTGGCCTGGAGCTCCTCCAGCTGGTGCGCCAGAGACCTCAAAAGGGAACAGACCCCACAAGGGGAGGTGGCCATGCTCCCAGGCCCCAGAGCCTGAAAAAGGGACAGGCATCCCCTGCAGCCAAGAGCCAGAGGCTTTGTCTGCGTGGAGCCCAGAACCATGGGCTCTGTCTAGGTGGCCATCTCTGAGGTGCTGGGGGGGGGACCGCAGAGCCCGAGGGGATCCTCGGGGTGTGGCACATGCCCATCCGTGGCATGCCACTGGTAGGAGGACTGGACCTGAGTCTATCTACTCTAGGGGGCTTGCAGGCTGGGCCTCAGCCCTCCCGCGTGCCCTCCTGCGTGAACTCCACACTAAGTCACGCACCAGCAGACAAGCGCTCCTGTTTGCACAGCCTGGTCGCGTGGCTCCCTGGGGGGCTGGGCCAAGTAGGAGCCTGGACAGAGCAAGACCCAGCCCGGCTCCACTCAGCCACCTCATCCCATTCACTAAGGGGTTAACCCCCTCCCACCATGGGCCCCACTTACCTCCGGCTGTGCTGGGGGTTGGCAGGGGGTTCCGTGGCTGCTGGAGGGTCTCTGGGGGGCTTTGGGGGAGCAGGGGCACAATGGGCTTTCACCCGCGCATCTCTTGCCACTCTGGAACCTAACTATTATCTGGAAACTTCCACTAGTTGTCTGAAAAAAGCTTCATCTACCTCATCCTCTTGGTCTGCCAGGAGGTTTACAGCAGACCCTCACCACACTGTTGTTGCTGTCTGTGATAGGCCCCCGCCTGACTCTTCTCATCACCAAAGCTCTGGTGGCCAGGCCGGGACTGGCACAGCTGCTGCCCTGCAGCTGGAAGAACTAGGCCCTGATTGGAGCATGGCCCGGCAGCTGAAGCCTGAAAAGTGGCCGAGAGGCTGGGAACATGGCAGGACATGTCCAGTGCCAGAACCAGATGTACTCCCCACCACTGGGGACACCATAACACCACCTTTACTAGCCAGTGAGCCAGGAAGACCATCCCAGGCCCTCCTGAGCCTAAAGGGAGCTGTACCAGAGGGGAATCCAGAGTTCAGACAAAAAACTGTCCAGAGGAACAGTTCTGGTGGCCCATCCAGCGCACTTGCCAGGACTGGGCAACCCTCACTGGAACAGCAGAGCAGACTAGCCTGTGCCAGACTGGAGCCTGCAGCATCACAGGTCAGAGATGGGAGAGGGAAGACTGGTGGGCCAGAGGGCCCCTGTCATGGGTGGACCCTGGAGGGACAGCTCGCAATACCCTAGCCTCCTGGCAGCCTGACCGCATGTATGAAGTGTGCTCTCGGGGCACACCCATTGCATCTGGCCATAAACAGGCCCTGTAGGGAACACATGGAGTCACGCGGAGACCTGACTGCAAGGCAGTAGGGAAAAGCCCCAGGGGAAAAGGTGCCAGATAGAATAAAAGGAATCAGAGGTTAAGGAAGCAGACCCCTAAACCCTGATGCTTAACAGTGAGCAGCTCAGCATGGGGGTAACAGTGCCCTGCCCACCACTCAGTCTGAGCCATGCTAAATTACATTGTTTTCCTTTATGTTGGCATTTTTAATCCAAGTGTAACCAGGTCACAGCAAGCGGTTGTGACCCTAGAGTGTCATTCCATTTGTACATCAAGCCACCTGTGATAACATCAAGATGCAGCCTGAGAGCTACAATAACACTTGAGTGGAAAAGGGTGGGGTGTAGGAAAGATGGAGCCCCACAGAAGGTGCACTAAGGTGGGGTGCTCTGGACCCACTAAAAACCACTGGGCAACTTCACAGAGGTACAGAAAACAACCAAAGTCACAGCTGGTGAGTAGGATCAGGGGAAAGTCTACCCCTGCCCCCCCGGTAGCAGGGTGAGGGCCTGTCATACTCTCCTCTATAACCTTAACCTGGAGACTTTCAACAGGCCTATTTCCAGTTTCATAATGGAGCTCTGAGCAATTAGACACCTCTTTTATGTAGAGTGCAAATCCTCCTTCTCTTTTCCCCTGCCTGTCCTCTCTGAACAGTTTGCACCCAGCCATGACAGTGCTCCAGTCATGTGAGCTATTCCACCAAGTCTCTGTTATTCCAATCATGTTATAGTTCCTTGACTGTGTGAGGACTTCCAATTCTTCCTAATTGTTTCCTAGGATCTATGTGTTCATGTAGACACCTGAGGTAACTAGCCAATTGCCCTACTTTCTTAATAAGAATGAGGAGGCCTCCCCTGTTGCCTCCTCTGCCTTCTACGTCCAGGTCTCCCACTTTCCCACTTACCTCATAGCTTTGGTCTCCATCCCCCAGAGAACCTAGTTTAAAGCCCTCCTCACTAGGTAGTGAACCTGTATGCAAAGATGCTCTTCCTTCTCTTTGTCAGGTGGATCCCATTTCTTCCTAGCAATCCTTCTTCTTGGAACAACATCCCATGGTTGAAGAAGCCAAATCCTGGCTGGTGATATCACCTGCATGGCTATGCACTGATCTATAGATCAGTGGGCTATATAGATCTATAGATCTATATGGGCTCTTGCCCAGGCCCAATGTGTCCCAATGTGTAGAATGTGTCTGCTCCTGCCCAATGTGTCCACTCCTGCCCAGGTCTCTCCCCTTAACTGGAAGGATTAAGAACACCACATGTGCCCCCATCTCCTTCACCCTTGCACCCAGAGCCCTGTTGTCACTCTTGATCTGCTCAGGGCCACCTCTGGCAGTATCACTGGTGCTCACATGGATGAGCAGCATGGGGTAATAGTCAGAGGGTTAGAGGGTCAGAAGAGTCTCACTAATACTTCTGTGACATCTTGGATCCATGCTCCAGTCAAGCAACAGATGTCCCAGGGCAACAGGTGAGACCAGCAGATGGATCCCTCTGTCCCCCACAGAAGGGAGTCTCCAACCACCACTACGCATAGCTTCCTCTTCATGGAAGTGGTCTTGATCCTCCCAACCTTGGGGATTCCTGGCCTGGCTGCTGTCATCAATGGAATATGCTCCTTCACCTTTGTTGCTAGCACTCTATACCAGGCAAACCACTGCAGGTGGAGATGACAATTTCTTGCTGCCAGAGTTCACAAGCTTCCAGTTTCCACCTTCCTGGAAGTCCATGCCCTCTTCCTTTCCTAGCATTGCCTCTGGCAGTCCTTCCTCCACAGTCCTAGAGATTTCCTTCAGCATGGAATCAATGAACTCCTCATGGCAAAGGATGCCTTGTAGCCTTGCTACCTTATCCTGTAGCTATCTTGCCTTCTTCCTGAGGGACACCACTAGAAGGCCTCGCATCACAAGCACTTCCCCATCTGGATGACACTGGAAGGAACCTGCAAGCCACAGTCTGCACAGTACCAAACCAGGACCTGGCTGGAAGCTGTGGTAAGCAGTCCTGCCTGGACAGACACCTCACAGGTACAACCAAAGGAAGAGATAGAAGTAGTAGTGGCTCTGGGATTGTGACATTTTCCAGCCATCTCTCTGGGTCTTCTAATCTGCTGCCTCACTTTCTGTCTCTCTTTCGAAGCAGACCTTCCCTAGCAAACTCCTCTGTAGCTGGCCTGTTTGCTGTTTCTTGATCCTGAAGGGCTCCCTTTTCCCTGAAAACCTCTTTCCTCTTAGCAAGTGTACAGTGAAGGAATGTGAGAGAGTTTCCAAGAAAACTCCCTAGCAAACTCCCCCTCATTCTGGACTCTAGTTAAACAAAGGGTTTAAGTATTACTAGCAAGGCTAACAGACTGGATTATGGTATGTTATGTGAATACTAGAACTTACTCTGACACAGCTTCCTTTTTATTGAACCTCTGCCTCCTCCACTCTCAACCCCCTCCCCCTACAAATACATACTAACCTTTATAATTGACCTAATGCACAATGAACAAAGCTGATGATGATTTTGACAACTGATGTATGTTCAATAGCTGCCCTGCAGACATTTATTAACTTTTGGTAAATGCTCATCTAGTAAATCCATTGCAGGAAATCCTTCTATTCAACCAGAATCTCCAGAGGTGGATGAGCTGGGTGTGGGTACAGTAACTCATTTCAGGAAAGGCTCATTTACTCTGCAAATTGATGCTCTTAGTTAAAACTCTTCTAAAATTATCATTCTTTTTTTTTTAGCTTCACCAGTGACATCATGTTCTAATTTATCTCATACACACATACACATGCATATATGCACACAAAAAAAGTATTCATTTTAGCTAGTTTATCCATGCTTTCTCTTACATGCCTCACTCCTCTGTTTTAGCTTTCTTAATTAAAAAAGATTGGAAGTAACTTTGGTGATCAACTTCATAAGCAAAGGCTCCATGTGTAGATCCCCCTCTCCTATATGGAATGAAATTTCAACCCCTTGTATTGCACCAATTCCCATAGGCCTTTGGATATGTCTCTCTACCTGTCTGCAGATCTGAAAGGAGGCCAGTTGATGGACCAAGTCTCCACAATCAGTGAAGGTTGTAGGAGCTAATAAAAGTTCAGTGTTGCACCCCTGCCATATGGCTTAACCATTTTCCACCAGTACCTGAAATGGAGAAAGTGGGAAAATGTATGAAAAGGGATCCTCATGGAGCTTTCTTCCCATAACTCAAGGAAAGAAAGGGACATTCTGTATTTTTTGGCTTTCCTGAGATTTGGAAACATCTTTGTTTTATATTCTTCCTGTTCTACAGCTTTTTATTAGAGATCAGTGAATTTCTACAGATAAAACAGGAACTAGTTTATAACTTCCTTGTGACAAAAATAATGCCAAAACTATGCATTACAGGACTTAGAGACTTTGAAGTGTACGAGACAGGAGACGCTTTTTCAAAATTGCACATTGCAGCATCTGAACAGCACATACCTTTTCAAAACTGGACTTTGCAGCAGAAACTTACATTTCCATTGCAGATACGATGCAAAGCATTAGACTTTCCTGTAATGAGTAAGCAAGCACTGCTCTGCTGACGCATACAAAAGCCCCTATATTTTCTTACATGGTGACTTATAACATAACCTTTTCAGGCATAACTTTTAGATCTTCACATTCTGGTGCAAGTTTTAGTAACTGAGAAAGTAAAAAATGTCTCCTTTGTGGTTGAAAATTTCAGTATTTGAAACTTTAGACCAAGTCTACTATTTTTTACATACTGGTTTGATATTAAGGAGTTATAAACAATCCTATGGGAAACACTGTGGCTCAGATTCTGCATGATGATCCATTCACTGAGAGAGATCTAAATCTGTGCAATAGAAGAGCAGGTTTTCCAGACATAATTTAGAAAACTAACTTTATTTAATTCCTGTGAAATAGAAAATGGCATTTGAAATACAGTAAAAGGTGCCATTCTTTACTAATTGGTTAAAAGAGTCATAATTGCTTCTGACCCAATAACTATGGCTGCTTGCAGATGGTAATCCCCCCAAAACTCGCACTTTACCAGAAGCAGGAGCACATTACTTTAATCCAGCTCTGCAACATCTGTAAAGATTGGGAACTTCAGTGGGGCTTTTTGGTGCTTTTAGCTACAGCTGATTCAATCAGCTAGTAGATAAAAATGCCCCCAAAAGCCCCACTAAACTACCCAATCTTTACAGATGTTGGGCAAGCTGGGTTGAAGTAACACTTCACCTCTTCTGGGCATGTGTGGGGCTCGGCACAGGAGTACACTGAGTTTAAAGTGCCATTTTTGGCAGGTTTTTTACATCTGCCAGCACCCTACATGTTCTTTCCAAACAGCTATTTGAATCACTACATGCAAAAGCAAGATACACTAATTAATTTGTGACAATTTGTTACCCCACAACACACGGGCAGCACCAGTAGGCACAACACAAAGGTGTTTGGCAATCACTCCTTATGTTACCTGTACTACAACTTGCTGATTAAAGTTATAGCTATCTTTGTACCCAGCCAAAGTGTTTTTTCCAAAGAAAGTCATATTATTCTAATAGTATATGCAATGTACAGTATATGCAAATGCAGAGTTATTGAAGTTATAGCCAATAGTCTACAGATGATTATCATTCTTCACAGGGCTGAGCATCAGTGCCTTACAAACTGCAGTGCTAGCCACTACAGTCTATTAAAGCATAGCTAGAAAGGTGGTGGAGCGTGGCTTCTGCACAATAGCTTAGTTCAGTGATTCTCAACCAGGGTGCTACAGCACCCTGGGGTGCCTTCGGATTCTTTTGTGGTTTTCATGGGGTGCCATACACTGTTAGTACTGTTAGGTGTGCAAACATGAGTTATAAAACTAAACTTAGAAATTTCACATAGGAATCCAAAGATTCACAAACATTTTGCCCTGTTGTGGTCTTTCTGAGTTCTTTGCAACAGAAGATTGCTCTATTATTTTGCCACAGTCAAAAATGAGTGAAAGCTAAGAGCTGGCATTTTCTGCAGGGAGTCTTGAGTCTAACAAGGGGTGCATAAGCATACTTGCATGAAGTGGGACACCCAGGTTTGATTCTCATTTCTGTCAGAGGGGACTGAAACTTAGCATTTCCCATCTCCCGGATGATCACCATCAGGTTTCAGTCTATTTCTGTATTTTCATTTAATGACGGTTTCAAGCACAATGTACAAACAATGTTGAAAGCAAGGACTGGAATCCAGAACTGTTCCCCCAGCAAGTACCATAACTTCTGTTCTACAGATCCACGATCCCTCTTGGGCACTCTGGCACAGTGAACCTTGAATTCTGTGCAGTGGCATAGCCTTGACAAGAGACATGAAAGTGCTTCTGTTAAGCCTAGTCAGGGCATGTTCCAGGAAGGTGGTGGTTGTAGGTATGAATCAGGCTGAGAACAGCATAGAATGTGGGTCTCTCCCACTTCCTGAGCTGCTGTTGTACTTGGCAAACATTGAGCCTCTGGATCATAGTGTATGGGCAAGAGGTCTATGCAAACATCACACTTAGACCTTCAGTGCATACGCCTAGGCAAGAGTATGAAGGAGTAGAGGATGCCTTAGACCTACCATTTCCACTATAGACCATCAAGACAGACTGCAAGGGCCAGACTGAGTCCATACATTCAGAAGGTTGTAGCTTCTGCTAGAGTGCAACAGATTAGAGCTGCTGCTGCTGCCTGCCTAGTGTCTCCATGAGAGCATATTTCTGTCAGGCTGATATCCCTTAGTATATCTCCAACCCAGGAGTACCCGCAAGGCAGTGGGAACTAGGTTTCTGAAGCACCCTATACTCTGGAGATTGCAATATTCTAGTATTTTGTAGGAACTACTCCTCCATAAGTCTCCCCACCATGTTGCCACCTAGCCATACAGGTGCATGCAGTTTATGGTCATACACAGAACTGAATAAAGGAAACACAACTGTTGCCTCCTCCTTTGGGCACATTTTAAACAAAATTAGTAGTCCCTGCTCATTTTTTTTTTTTTAAAAGGGGCTTAGGTGTTTATACTTAGGTGACTCTGCAGGGCCACGCATCCTAACTGAACAGAATTATCTCCCTGAAACCCTGAGTAAGATGTCCATGGTTCAGCAGGGGTAGGATTCAAGATTTGCCCTGACCACTTTCCACCCATCCTCTCCAAATAAAATTGAAAATAGAAATATGGCATTGAGAGTAATTTGCAGAAGTTGTACTTAAATACCATGAAGACTGCATTCTCAAGAGGGTCACAGATGACTGCACCAAAGAGGCCTTATCAGTGCACTTTTGGGTTAGCAGGATGGAAATGGAAGAGGATAGGCAGGTTGGACCCAGAGTCCTCCCAGTGGAGACACAGTGCCAACGTTGTACAGACATACGAATACAAACGTATCCCAGAGAGTAGTAATCTAAGGGATAGCCTCATTCTGGAGGGCCATGTCCAGTGGGGATCAGTCCTTGGGCCTGTGCTCTTTAACATCTTTATCAATGACTTGAATAAAGGGGTGGAAAACAAAATAATTAAGTTCGCGGATGACACTGAGCTGTGGGGAAATGTGGGCACATCTGAGGATAGGGTAAGGATTCAGGATGACCTTTACAGAGTGGTCTTATGGGCTGAACATAATCAGATGGGCTAAGGAGGAAGAAACAGCATCAAGGCTGGGATGTTGTGATGTATATATATCCTAGGCAGAAACCTGAGCCCTGAGTTATATGGGCTACCTGTGTAGCATCTGGGGCTAGGATGACTTAAGTTTCTCAGGGAGTCAAATCAGCCAGCATGTTCAGTATGAAGCTGCTTAAACTCAGTATGCTGAATGTGAAGCTGCCTAGAGCTATCAAGTAGGAAATACTATGGACAAGGACAAATCTGGGCTGAGGATGGAGAGATGGATCGAGGCAATCAACCAAAGTAATGGTGTAATCATGAAGCTTCGGCTTCCACAATCACAGTCTGCTCTTTGGTGAGAGAGTGGTTTGCTGGGAAGAGATGGCCTCCACCTCACTTCAGTGGGGAAGAAGCTCTTCTCAGCCAGAATGGCTGACCTGCTCAATCAGGCTTTAAATTAAGCCCACTGGGGAATGGGTGGACAACCACCAAAGCAAGCCCACTAGACAACTACTAGAAAACCAACAGGTTAGGGCACTAGAGGGAATCCACTCCTACCCCAGCCCTGAAACAGTGTCCTCCTGGGAGAGCAAGGAAGCCTAGGGCTTCCAATGGGATGCTTATGTGTCTGTACACCAATGCCAGGAGCTTGGGGAATAAACAAGAGGAACTGGTTCTCCTACGAAACAAGAATGACTGATTTCACAGAGATAACGGAGACCTGGTGGGACTCCACCTACAACTGGGCCACAGATATAGATGGTTATAACCTCTGCAGGAGACATCGTGCAGAAAAAAGGGGTGGGGGTGTATCTCTCTCTGTCAAGGAAAGCTACATGTCCCTGCAAGCTGATATTGGTACCCAGGGAGAATGACTGGAGACCCTCTGGGTTAAAATACATGGGGAATGTGGCACAGGGGACACAATGGTAGGAGTCTACTACAGACCTCCAAACTAGGAACAAGACCTTGACCAGGAATTCGTCAGGGAACTGGCTGAGGCTTTACGCTCTTGATACATGGTTGTCATAGGACACATCAACTACCCAGACATCTTATGGGAGAAGCACTTGGCCAAATTCGAATGGGCACACAAGCTGTCTCACATGTGTGAATGAGTTCTACCTGACTCAAGAAGTCTATAGACCGACAAGAGGTAAAGCGCTGCTGGACCTGGTACTGGCTAAAGGGGATGATCTAGTCAGCAACCTAAGAATCTAGGAAAGCTGAGAGACAGTGACAACTAGCTGATCACTTTTACCATCCATTGCAAAGCTGGCAAGTCAGTCAGCAATGCAGAAGTTCTTGACTTTATGAAGCTGGCTTTGATAAGCTCAGGAGGCTTGTTGTCAAGGCCTTAAGGGGCCATGACTTGACAGGGAGAGGAGTCTGAGGGGAGTGGTTGCTCCTTAAGGGAGCGATTCCGAAAGCACAAGGGATGTCCATACCATCTCTCAGAGGAAATGTAGTAAAAACTCACAACATTCCCCTTCACTCAGCAAGGAACTTGTGGACCTCCTATGCCTAAAAAGAGAGGCTTATGAAGGATGGAAGATAGGAATCACCACAAAGGAGGAGTATTCTGCACTGGTCTGTACCTGTAGGGAGTGAACCAAGAAAGCCAAGGCTACAACCAAACTCCAGCTGGTTACACATATCAAGGACAATAAAAAGTTCTTTTTTAGATATGTGGGGAATCGGAAGAAAAGCAAAGGTAGACCTCTGCTAAACCAGATGGGACAACTGACAATTGACACCCAGGAAAAAGCCAACCTGCTTAATGGGTAATTTGCATCAGTTTTTCATCAGCCCAAAGGAACTGCCCTGCCTAGCATGGTGCAGAACGGCCAGGGTGAGGGTGAATTTATACCCAGCATCAGTGTAGACCTTGTAAAGGAACACCTTGAGAGACTGGACACCTTCAAGTCAGCTGGTACTGACAGATTTCACTGCAGTCTGCTAAAGGAGCTGGCAGGCGTCATAGCCTAACCACTGGCAAAGATTTTCGAAAACTCGTGGTGGTCAGGTGAAGTATCTGAAGATTGGAAGAAGGCCAATGTGGTGCCCATCTTCAAGAAAGGGAAGAAAGTAGATTTGGGGAACTACAGGCTAATTAGCTTGACTTAGATCCCTGGAAAGATTCTGGAAAAAAATCAAAAAACCCATTCTTTACAAGCTGGCTGATGGCCTGAGGGTCAGCCAACATGGGTTTGTTGTGGGTAGGTCTTGCCTGACCAATGTCATCTCCTTCTATGACCAGTTGACATATCACGTGGACAGGGAAGAATAGATTCACATCCCCCATCATAGGGATTGAGGACCCCCACACCTGTCCTGCAGGTGTGCACCTTAGGGCTCTGGAGGCACAGGTGAGGGAGCTCCAGGAGGAGGTTAGCAGGCTGAGGGGAATCAGGGAGGCAGAGAAAGAAATTGACAGCTATTTTCTTTCCCTGCAGGGTTACGCACCCAAGGAGGAAGCACCCCTGGAGGTGCCCTCCACTACAGAGTGGCAGACGGTCACCTCCAGAACCAAGACTGCTCATAACATAACAGTACCAGTTCCTTCAGTCTGGCTGGAGAACAGGTATGAGGCCCTGGCAACTCTGGAGGAGAAGGAAGGAGAGGAGAAAACTGGAGAGGAGGCAACTCCACACTCTCCACATTCCAAGCAGGGCAAAGGAGATAAGCAGGCCAGGAGCAAAAAGCGTCGAGTGATCGTCATAGGCGACTCCATCCTAAGAGGTACAGAGGGCCCCCAGGACCCCTCGACACACGAGGTCTACTGCCTACCTGGAGCAAAGATTCAGGACGTGAAGGGGATGATCCAAGCCGTGATCCAGCCCACCAATTACTACCCCATGGTCCTAATCCATGTGGGTACTAATGATGAGGCCAGGAGAAGCCCTGCTTGCCTGATGGCGGACTACCATGCTCCAGGGTGTGTGCTAAAGGAGATAGGTGCACAGGTGGTTTTCTCTTCTATCCTACCAGTGAGCGGACATGGAAGACGGCACGCAATGTGCATTGCGGAGACTAACTGGCGGCTTTGGGAATGGTGTCTCAAGGCAGGCTTTGGCTTCCTCGACAATGACCGTCACATCACAACAAAAGACATGCTCGGATGGGATAGGCTCCACCTTTCCCCTAAAGGTAAGCGTGTGTTTTCTTTTAGGTTGGCAGATCTCCTCCGG
>NW_017728943.1:131369749-131371037 GCF_001723895.1 Crocodylus porosus
CAAGGTGGCAAAGGCCTACAGCAAGGTAGCATCCCTAGACTTCAGGAGGGCAGACTTCAATGAGCTAAGGAAAATAGTTGGAGAAGCACTGAGGTCACGGAGGGGAGGGGAGGGGAGTCAGGTGTCTAACAGGAGTGGTCGCTCCTTGAGGAGACCAGCCTCCAAGCTCAAAGGGAGGTAATTCCAACATGGATCAAAGGGGGCAGGAGGGCACATAAGCCCACATGGTTCACCAAACGCATCTGGGAATGTCTCCTAGCTAAAAGGGAGGCATACACCCAGTGGAAGGGAGGGGCCATCACCAGGGAGGACTATACTGCAGTTGCTCCGAGGTGCAGGGGGGCAGTCAGGAAGGCCAAGGCGGAGATGGAACTGGGACTAGCTTCCTGGATCAAGGACAACAAGAAGCCCTTTTTTAAATACATAGGGGGCAAAAAGAAGGTTCCGGTTAATGTGGGCCCATGCAGGACACACTAGGAAATTTGGTCATCACACCAGACAACAAAGCCAACATATTTAATGATTTGTTTGCCTCCATTTCCCTAAGCAGGGACTGGAACAGTCACCCCCTCTCTGGGCCCCCTTTAGATCCCAGGGGAGGCACACCTAGGTCAAGGGTTAGTGAGGAACTAGTTAGGGAACTCCTGGAAGGACTGGATGTATTCAAATCAGCTGGTCCGGACGATGTCCACCTTAGAGTACTGAGGAAATTGGCTGAGGTCATTGTGGGACCTTTGGCACGGCTGTATGAGGTCTCGTGGTGTTCTGGTGTGGTGCCAGAGGACTGGAAGAGGGCCAATGTGTTTCCCATCTTCAAAAAGGGGAGGAAGAAGGACCTGGGAAACTATTGACCAGTTAGTCTTATAGTTATCCTGAGCAAGCTTTTTGAGAAAATTATTCTGGCGCATATCCACAAGGGCCCAGCAGGGGAGATTATGCTTAGGGGCAACCAACACGGTTCATTAGAGGTAGGTCCTGTCAGACCAACCTGGTGGCCTTCTATGATCAGATCACCAAATCCTTAGATGCAGGGGTAGTAGTGGACATAGTCTTCCTGGACTTTCAGAAGGCCTTCAACACTGTCTCTCACCCTGTTCTCATTAGAAACTGGGGGACTGTGGCACCTACACCCACACAATCAATTGGGTCGCCAACTGGCTGGAGGCTGCACCCAGAGAGTGGTGGTGGATGGGTCATTTTCGACCTGGAGGGATGTGGGGAGTGGGGTTCTGCAGGGCTCGGTCCTTGGGCCCACACTGTTCAACACCTTCATCAGTGACTTGGACGA
>NW_017728943.1:131372037-131380766 GCF_001723895.1 Crocodylus porosus
CTTGCTGGGGTTGTTTGACCCCAGTACTCTTTCCTGCCATGGCAGAGGGTCAGACTTGATGATCTGCTCAGGTCCCTTTCGACCCTAGAAAGTATGAAACTATATATCTGGACTTTAAAAAAGCCTTTGATCTCCTCATAGAAAAATTGGCCAACTGTGGCCTCAGCTACCTCACAGTCCAATGGATGAGGAATTGGCTCCAAGGCCAGACCCAGAGAGTGGTAGTTGACGGAAGTGAATCATCAGGGTGCTCTATGACCAGTGGTGCCCCCCCAAGTTCCATCCTTGGACCTGTTCTCTTTAATGTCTTTATTAACAATGTGGACACTGTTGTCAAAAATGGACTGGCCAAGTTAACCGATGACAGTAAACTTTGAGGTAGAGCATTCACACCTGAGGATAGGCGGGTGATCCAAGCTGACCTGGATAGGCTTAGAAACTGGGCAGATATAAACCCTGATGACATTCAATGCTGACAAATGCAAGGTGCTCCACTTCAGGAAAAAAACCCGCAGCACGCTTATAGGCTTGGCAGTACTACACTCGCCAGCACCATGGATGAAAAAGACTTGGGGGTCATGATTAACCACAAGATGAACATGAGCCACCAATGCAATGTCACAGCTGGAAAAGCAAACAAAACTCTGGCTTGCACCCATAGATGCTTCTCAAGTAAATCTCAGGATACCATCCTCCCAATGTACTTGGCCTTGGTGAGGCCACAGCTGGACTACTGCATCCAATTCTGGGCTCCACAATTTGAGAATGATGTGGAGAAGCTTAACAGAGTCCAGAGGAGAGCCACATGCACATGATCAGAGGGCAAGAGAATAGTCCTTATGAAGAGAGGCTGACAGCCATAGGACCTCTTCAGCCTGGAAAAGTGCAGGCTCAGGCATGACCTGGTGGCAGCCTATAAGAACATAAGGGGTGTGCATCAGGATCTGGGGGAATGCCTGTTCACCACAGCATCCCAAGGAATGACAAGGACCAATGGTCACAAACTCCTCCAAGACCATTTTAGGCTGGACATAAGGAAAAACTTCTTTACTGTCCGAGCCCCCAAGGCCTGGAATAGACTGCCTCCAGAGGTGGTGCAAGCACCTACTCTGGGCTCTTCTAAGAAATGTTTGGATGCTTATCTTGCTGGGATCCTTTGACCCTAGCTGACTTCCTGCCCCTGGGGCAGGGGGCTGGACTCAATGATCTTCTGAGGTCCCTTCCAGCCCTAATGTCTATGAAATCTAAGCTGAAGTTCAGTAGAGACAAGTGCTGGGTCCTTCATCTGGGTAGGAAAAACCTTCACCACAACTATACAATGGGTGGTGGTCCACTGGCTGGCACTGCATCTGAACGGGGCATAGATGTGACAATTGACCAGAAGATGAATATAAGCCAAGAGTGCAATAAAATAGCCAGCAGGACAAATAGAACTCTGGCATGTATCAGCTGATGTGTTATGAACAGATCCAGAGAGGTGCTCCTCCCCCTCTATTTGGTGTTAGTGAGGCCACAGCTGGAGTATTGTCTCCAGTTCTGGGCACTGCACTTCAGAAAGCATGTGGATGAGCTTGAAAGAGTACAGAAAAGGACCACCCATATGATCAGGGGCTTGAAGGATAGGCCCTATGAGGAGAACTGGGTTTGTTCAGTCTGAGCAAGATAAGACTGAAAAACCTGAGCTTTTTCAGTCTGAGCAAGGTGACTTGATAGCCACCTACAACTATGTCAAGAGTAAACAGCAAGATCCAGGGGAGCAACTCTTCAGAAAGGCACCCCCAGGAAGGGTGAGCACCAACAGGCACAAGCTAATTGAGGAAAAATTTAGGTTGGACATTAGGAAAAACTTCTTCTCCATAAGGGTATCTAGAATCTGGAACATATTCCCAGCAGAGGTGGTACAGTCACCATCCCTGGAGGTGTTCAAGAGGTGTTCAAGAGGAGGCTAGACAAACACCTCATTGAGCTACTTTGAGCCCAATAACATCCTGCCCGTGTCAAGGGACCAGACTTGATGATCTTACAGGTCCCTTCTAGTCCTTTGATTCTATGATTATATACCCTTAGGGAGTAAGGCACCTAAAAACTGCAGTGTCTAAGTCCTTTACTGGACCTGATGTAATACCAGTAATTTTGCACCAATGGACCAAAGCAAAGCTACTCTAATAAATAAATAAAGATCTTACTCACAATGTAGACATCATTTTTTAGATTCACTGAGGGGGCCTATAGATGTACAGCGAGGCTGATCTGACATGCTGTAATTACAGTAGGTCGGAGCAGACTTAATTAATTGAATCTGCTGGAGCATGGTCATTCCAGTACTTCGGCAGATTTCAGCATCATGTGTATCAGTGTCCCCATGCTGACAAATGGTGGTGGTGGTGGTTTAACTACAGCTCATTCAATGAGCTTTAGTTAACACGCCATTGCTGCCATTTTTCAGTGCAGGGACACTGATGCATGTGATGCTCTGGGCGCTTTAATCAGAGAGGCTCTCGGAGCTACTCTAATTAAAGCTCCCCTGTCCCTCCACTCCCAGAGAACATGTATAAATGCCCTAAGGTTCTCTCCTGTATTTATTTTCTTTGCTGTATTCACCTCCTTAAGCTGGAACAAGTTTTATTATTGACTTAAACAGAAGCAGAAACAGCTTGTTAATTATAGAACATTTCCCCCCAAATCTGACAAGTTTAATTATGATTAGAAAATATCTGTCCCATGCAGACATCAAGTTCTGTCCATAAGCAGCTGTAAGCTCATCAAAAGTCTGAGAAAAGACATTAAAATTCAATTTAGGCTTTATTTAGGAGAGGGGCTAGAGTGGGCTTTTGTAGAATTACTCAAATTAGCAGTTTGATGATTTTCTGAATGTTTATTTATTGATTTACAGGAAAAAGGTTTTTCTAGCAACCACACCACATGTGCGCACACATGTGCGCACACGCATGCGTGCACACACACAGACTTTGGTACTTGGTTCTAAAGACGCATGCTAGATTTCTTTCTGATCTACTGAAAGAGGAAGGAAAAGGAAGATTTTAAACTGCCTGTGTCAGAGGACCTCTAGTTCCCTTGACATCCGGAATGGTAAACTGTCTTGCTACCTTTGCATTATCTTTAAATCCCCAGTATCTACAGGAAACCCACAAGAAAAACCTCATTTACGTACATATTCACCACAGAAAAACCATGTGATCAGCAAGGTGGAAATAACAAACTAAGCCTGATGCAGCTGGAATATATTTATGATATAAATAGCATAGAAACTGTGTTCCTCAAAAATCTCTCTCTCACACACACATGCACACACTGGGACCACCTGTATATTTTAAGCGATTTTTATAATCACTTAAAATATAACTTTTATAATTGTGTATACTAGATATATGGGCACCCACAGTACAGTATTGTTATATTTCTCTATGCTTATAAAAAACATTCTGCTGTGGGCTTGAGGTTTGGAGTCCTTTTATCTTGTAAATCTGTTTGTGGGGGTCCCTTTCACCTTTTAATATTTATTGTGTTAAATTGTCAACATGTACCCTGCTTATATCTAGTTGCATATTTTTTAAAATAAAATCTATCATAACTAGTTTGCAAGAGAAAGTTACAGGCCACAAATTAACCTAGAGCAGATCTAATTTTTGTAGTGACACCATCTAAGGACCCAAGTATTTTTAGTCATATAAAAAGACATTGGATTATGATTCTTTTGTTGAGAGTCAATATAAAAGACTTATGGCAAAGTTTTATAATGGAAAACTTTATAAAAAGAATGAGCTTGATTTAAAAAAATGGCATGTTAGTCTTTAATTGTGAGCAAAAACAAATACCACAAGACTAGGGAGGAGTGAACTGGTTTAAAAAAAATCAAGGATCATTTGACCCAAGCCTTCTCCCACAACTCAAACTGAATATGAACATTTTCTGAGGTTTGAAAAGGTTCCATTTACTTTGTTTGTTTTCTTTCACTTTTATGCACTATGTCACTTCCTATTTCAAGGAAGAAACAAAAATATCATGATACAGTACTAAGAGAAAGATTCTTCCTTTGGTACTTTATTTCTGACCTGACAAGAAACAGGAAATACCAGAAGTCTCATGGGCCTGCCTGTTCTCAGAAGATCTCAAGCCTAATTTGGGATGATTAAACAAGCCACTTGGACCCTCAGAACCTACTGAAGTTTGCATGTTGCTAATAGAAAATTAAAATTATTGCAATAGTTCATCAAGATTTTTATTAAAGTTTTTCATAAGTTAATCACCATACAACTAACACAGTACCTAACAAAAGAAACTATCTACAATTAACCAGGGAATCTTCTATGGAAGCATAAGTGTAGTTCAAGGTACAGATTTTTCAAAGATTTTGAATGTCTTATTTTTTGAGAAGCCATCCTGAGATGCCTTAAAGTGGAATACTGTTCAGAGTACGGGACAAGCATTTTTCTGAAAATCATATATCTTTAAAAAGTCTAATTTGGATGCTGAAAAATTCAGACACCAGAATTAACTAGTGTTGAAAATCTTGGTTGAACAATAGAACGGAAAGGGTGCCTGTAGATGTGCAGGGACACTGCTCAGATACGAGAAACCCTAGGCAACCACAAACATCCTCCTTTTTCCTGGCAGCATCAGGCTGAGCCCAAGAGATACCAAGCAAGCCTCCAGGATTACTAGCTTCTTCACTCCTTGGGCCACAACAGTCTCGGATCTGGGTTTCGGCATGCCATGCCGAGGCCTGCAGCTTTCAGCCTCAGAGTCTTGCCAGGACTCTAACTGGTCCTGGAGTCCATGGCAGCTTGCTGTGTTTTGTCGGGTGGGAAAAAAACCCACACATGAACACAGACACTGGGGGCTTTGTGCCCACATCCAGCCTTGAACTCAGCTTTTAGGCCCACAGCTCAGCAAGGAAACCCCTAAGCCAGACTAGGTATGGGTGCCTTCCCCCTGCCCTCTCCATACCTAACCACACACACAGATGCACATTGGCAAAACAGCAACTCACACTTAAGGAATAAATAATAAAAAAAAAATTTCAAACCCTTGACGGATGGCCCCGAGCTCCACAAGAAGAGGCCATGGGCAGCTACAGACACTCCCCTTTTTCCTGTCACCATCATGCTCAGCCCCAGAGATACAATGCAAGCCTCCAAGGCTGTTGGCTGCCTTGCTGCTCCAGCCTCAATGGCCTCAGCTGCCCCAAAATTAAAAAAAAACCCAAAACCCCATTTAGGCTGCACCAAGGTCCCCTTCCACAGAGACAGTCCCAGTGCTCCAATTCAAGCACAGGCCTAAAATCTGGGCCTCAGTGTGCAACTTTCAGCGCTGGAGCCTTGCCATGACTCCAATTGGTTCTGGGGTCTATGGCAGATTGCCATGTGGGGAAATTCTCTTACATACATGACCACTGGGGGTTTTGGTCCCACACCCAGCCTTGAACTCCTACTGTTCAAGAAGGGAGATCAACATGCAAACCCCTAAGACAGACAACAGGATCTCAATGAGCCATACAGCAAGATTAAAGCAACTTCTTGTAAATCTAACTGCCCCACTATAAATCAAGGTTTTAGACTGGGAACATAGGGCACAGAGAGAAGTTATATCTGTTGCACAATCAGCCCCCTGAAAGCTTTCTACAACCATGCTGTGACACGTGCACAGCTGCAGTGCCCTTTAAACTTGGCCAGTTGTCTGACAGATTAACCCTCATCTAATGAGTAATCAAATAAAGATGCCCCAAAGTGGAGCATCTTAAGGAACTTGTGTTCCCTAGGATTCATCTCAGCATGAGATCAGCACTAGTTCAGCACTATCGGGGCTAAACTAATGCAGCCCAGCCCTGCCCCTGGTCCTGTCTGCAGGAAGGGAGGGGAGAGGAAGCAGGGGGAGGGGCAGCTGCAGGCTGGGGTTTGTCCAGCCTGAGCTGGAGGCATAGATTCAAACCCTCCCTGTCAACCCCCTTTCAGTTCAGGCTGAGCAAATCCCAACACACAGCTCCACTCCCCCACTCTTCCCTCCCTTCCTGCAGACAGCACTGGAGCTGAGAGTCAGGCGCAGTCAGGGATGCATCAGTCCAGCCCTAATTAGAGGATAGGCAGGCAGGCTCAATCTCCTGACTTGACCCAACAGGCTGCCTGTTGGGGCTGTTGAATTGGGGAAGGGATCACTCTAACCCATGCAATTTATGCAAAGTACCATGAGTTAGATAAGGGATCAGCACATCTGTCAATGTCCATAAAAACATAGGAACCGACATACCATATCAGACCAGTGCCCCACTTATCTAGACAGTAAAAAACATTCTAGTGGTATCTTTGTCTTGACAAGAAACAGGTAAAAAATATTACCAGAAAACTTGTTTCTTAAGAGCTTGAAGTCAAATTTTTAAAGCCAAAAATTTTGAGATCCATACATTCATAGATGGTAAGGGCTGGAAGGAACCTTGCAAGATCATCAGGTCCAGCCCCCTACACCTAGGCAGAAAAGACTGCTGAGGTCAGATGACCCCAGCAAGGTGAGATAATTTTGATCAGATTCAGAAGCATACTGGAATGGCTGATTACTTTTTGAAATGCCTGCCCCTGTTTTAGAGTGTCCAAAATACAATCCCTAGGCTGGATCCAGGCCTGCCAAGCAATCTCACCCAGCTTGTGGGCGGGTGCCTACCAATTCACTATATTTAACCTGGCCCCGCATCTGCTCCTGTAGTGCTTGCATAGGACTAACCCCCACTCACTACTGCAGGAGCAGTGTGCACTGCACTCCCACCCAGCAGACGTCCAGGGCAGGGCAGCAGGAGCCTGGAGTATGGGCAAGTGGGGTCCACCTCACTCCATCATGCAAGGCTCCCTGAGGCTCACATGCAGTTCCTGGGTTCTCTGCCTGACCCTCATGCCTTTGGGGCAGCCCCATGTGATGGAGCCATTGACCCAGCCTGCTTGCTGCCACATGCAGGTCATGGAGAACAGTGTGGAGCTCCATGCAATGGAGCTGGGCTGGATCCACCACTCTCCCTGTCCCCTGGCCAAGCCCCATCACCTGCACTGCTGACTTCATTGCACAGGGCTCCACACAGTGGCACAGGGCTTGGGTGGAAAATCCAGGAACTGCATATGAGCCCCATATGATGGAGCCAGTGGCCCAGGCATGTGCAGTCCTGGGGATCACTAGGACTGCATGCTGCCAGGGGCTCCACCTGCCATGGGCCATAAGCACCCCAGAGGCCTGTTGCTTGCTGCTGCCATTGGCAGCAAAAGCTGTGTGCAATGGGTGGGAGGTGTGTGAAGGGGGGCATGTTTGTAGTAGGGCCCCACATACATATTCCACCATATACACATACTCACACTCCCCCATGCACACCCCACCATACACCCCCACTTTTCCACCCATGCACACCCCACACCTCCAGCCACAGTCCCCACACATCCCACAATCCCACACACACTCCATACTTACTCATCCCTACAAACATCCCCTACAAACCCCAGACATACGCCCACATCCCCCCACAAACCCCATGCATCCACACACCCTCCCCCATACGCCACATACACATACATACAACCTCCCACAAACTCCATACCCACCCACTCAAACCTAGTCACAGCCCCCAAACACACCCCGCACCCTCCCCTGCACCCCACATACACACACACCCCTATAGTCTGCAACAAACCCCATACCCACCCATTCATACCCCCTCTATTGCTTTCCTCACAATATGCAAGAGTAAGACTTCATTTTGAGCTATTATGCAATTGCCTCTATATACACTATGCAAACACACACAAATCAGGAGAAAAATTTTTTTAATAAAATTAAAATATGTTAGAGTAGATGTTTGATTTTTTAGTATGCAATTTGTTGGGCTTTTTTTTGGTTCCAATATGACACCCCCCCCTCCCAAAAGAAGTAGTTCTGGGGGCAAGGGGAAGGACTTTCAGTAGAAAAGGTCAGGGGTTAGGGTTGGGATTTCTAATCCCAAGTTGGTTACCAGGAGGCGGGGTACCTGTCAAGGGGCAGGGCTACCCTTGCAGCCCGCAACAGCTCAACAAAACTCATTAAGCAGCCCTCCAGTCAAAATAATTGGCCACCCCTGTTCTAAAATTTTCATGGATTATGTAACAGGGCACCCCTGCACTTGTTACTAGAAAGGCCCAAGACAGTGACAAACTCAGGCCTGGCAGGGTAGTAAGGAGCAACAGTCCAGGTGGACTAATAAGACCAGGCAGCTAATGAAACAATAAGCTGCACCTGGTCACTGGGTGCAGAGGACCTGGTCACAGGCCTCAAGGTGACTGGGTTTGGGGATATAAGCCCAGTCTCTGAGCATGCAGGGGAAGTTCCTGTCTGCAGCATGGAGAAGAGCTTTTGGGACCAAGTGGCTGCTGGAGGTAAACGGACAGGCACCCAAACTACCCAGGGGAGCTATGGAAGGAAGCTCCTATAGAGGTAGAGCCTACAGGCAACATCTACCCAAAAGAGGGAGACTACTTGTGTTATAAAGCAGTTGGCTTGTGTTTCTGTTGCTTGTACTAGAGGCTCAGTTGTGCTTATGGAGGTAGAGGAGGCCGTGAACAGGAATACCTGGGTGGAACTCTCCTGCCATTTGTTTCAGGAGCTAGCCCCAACTAGGACCTTGGTTGTCATGGGTGACTTCAATTACCCGGACATCTCGTGGGAAGATCACTCAGCTAAATCTGAGCGGGCGCAAAGCTTTCTCT
>NW_017728943.1:131383248-131410374 GCF_001723895.1 Crocodylus porosus
TACAAGGGGAGAATGACGTCCCGGGATTTGCTCGAGAAGCATCTATGGATGCACGCCAGCATTTTGGTCGCTTTACTAGCTGCAGCATCGCATTGCAGGCCCATGTTCATCTTGTGGTCAGTGATGACCCCCAAGTCTTTTTCTTCTGTAGTGCTAACCAACGTAGCACTGCTGAGCCTGTAAGGGTGCTGCAGGTTTTTCGACGTATAGAGAGTGAGTGAGTACAGTGTGTGCCTGTCTGCATGCGTGCATGTGTCTGTGTTACTGGCAAGGAGAGTATGTTTGTGTCTGTGTGTCCATGTGCAGATTTAGTAAGAGTAGCGTGCTCCCATCTATGTGCACATCTGCACGTGTGTATGTTTGGCCATAGCAGGATAGGGGGAGCAGGGAGAACAGGGGGACATGTGCCCCCCCCCCCACAGCCCAGCAGGGTCCACCTAACCACCCTCACCAGCACCACGAAAAGAAGGGTTCCTGCCCCTCCCCAGCACAGCCCAGTTCCTGAGGCTGTGAGGGGACCTCCAATTTTGTGTTTTCTTAGGGCCCCAGTACACATTAATCCACCTCTGGGCATGAGGCTGGATGGAGAGCAGTAGTGGGGGAGGAACACAAGGGGCTGGATGCAGAGTGGGGGGGGCAGGTTGCACACAGCCAGATGTGGAGTGGCAGCAGCATGGGACAGGGGGTGGTGGCAGTGGCAAGCTTTCCTCCCCGCCCCTTCCTGAGAGGCAGTGGTGGCACAGGGTGGTGGGTGGCAGTGCTCTGTCCCCACCTGCCCCATCCCCCCATCATTCTTGACAGGCATTTGGCTAGTAAATAATAAAAGGTATTATCTCTGAACCAACAGTTCTAGAGTTTTGCACTCTTTGTCTCAGACCAACACAGCTACCAAATACATCCCTGAAACATGAAAAATGATTAATTTTAGCTGATTTTGGATTTAAGTTTCATTGCTGAACAACAAAAAAGATTTCTACACCTCCCTGCCTTTCTGCCATCTGACACCACCAGGGAAGGAATCCTGCCTGATCTGAACATCAAAGGGCTACTCACAAAGACACTCCCATGGACCCAGAGGAACAGACTTCCACCTTCAGCATCCACTGTGCAATAATGAAGTTTATTTTCTACCTATGGGGACTCCTTACCATTTTTAGTTTTCCTGAGCCTGAGGAAGGGCGTGTGTGCCCAAAATCTTGCAGAAAAAGATAATTTTTTGTGATTTCTTAGGTGGTCTAATAAAAGGTATTATCCGTGAACCAAGAGTTCTAAAGTTTTGCATGTCTTTTAGTCTCAGACCAACACAGCTACCACATACATCCTTTAAAGGGGGAAGCACTCTAAGAGGAATATAGACCCTAGATGAGGCAATCAGTAAAGTTACTCCTGGCCCCAAGGGACTGCTTCACTCAACAAATGGAATAATATCAAAGGTGTGGTGGGTGAGGTGGGGTTGGGGGTACAGGAGAGGGGGGTGAGGGCTTTTTTTTAAAGCACCAGGAGCTGGGGCAGGCAGGGCAGCCATGATGGGGGGACTGGGGGAGCAGGCAGGGGATGGGGCCTGGCAGGGGTCCCCCCATGGCCCCTTCCTCCTCCTTCAGCATCCCCCCCCCCCCGCCTCCTACTTACCAGCTCCAAGTCGAGCTCCAGCTCCCTGGTGCAACTGGTGGGGACTGCCCAAATCATCGAAGATCTCCCAATCTTTTCCAAAGATTCAGAGAGCTTCGAATCAATTCAGACCTTTTTATTGGTCCCCTGATTAGATTTGGATTTGGAGATTCAGCCACCGAATCGGGCCAAATCTCCTCCAAATCGATTCAGCACCCGAAGCTTCGCACAGTCCTAATAACAAATAATACTTGTAAGACAGCCCTGATGGAGCTCCCCAAGGTGGACAATGACCAGACTGTTGATGGATCTTGCGACAGTAGACCAACATACTCTTAAACTTTCTTTTGTATAAATAGGCTGCAGGACCAGCTTTTTTTCCCCCCTCCCTCTGGCGTACTTCCTAAGCATAGGCTCAATTTTTGCTGCCTCTTGCTGTAAGTATTCCAGAAAAATGGCATTTACTTTATCTATTATATGAAATGCAAATCTAGGCAACTCCCCCCTCCCCACACACTCTTTGTATGTATTTCTATATTCATTCCTTACCATTCTGATCTTTGAGCTCAGGTCACAAATCTCTATAATGTCCAAAAATACCCCCTTTCTCTATATGGCTCTTCCTCCAGATAATAGCTTTTGAACACCTGATTCCTTGGTTTTTCTCTGGAGATATTCCAAATTCAGAACTACACTCCTTGTTGAGACATTAATGAAAATTGGTTTTGTTTCAAGTGTGCTCTCCCAAGGTCCCATCAAAATTCAATGATTGTTAGGGATTTCATTGTTCCTGATCTGGGAGATACATGGCATATCCCTGGCAGGATATGCCTGACTCGACATTTTGTGCTAAAGCAATTTCATAGTCTTTCATGAAGCCTCTTCTTTCGATTGAAGGAGGACATTTGATGCTTGAAAGCTTGTCCAGGGGCCCTCCCAACTCTGCAGCTGGTCAAATAATATATCACATAAAATCTTTGTCTCAAACTCTGTTAGAATTCTTAATGTATACATAGAATCCCCAGAAGGTCACAGTTCCTGAAATGAGAGGCAGAAGGAGCTTCCTAAGCTGGAAGCTATAGGAGTCATATGAGAAAACAATATTTTCCATTTAATGCTTTCTATTTTGGCTCTTAGGGTAATGAACCATGTATTAACATTATTCTAATGGATTAGGATTAATAAAACTATACATAGGCCAAAAATAAAAAAGATCTATGAAAGTTTTGAGAATTGTTATCTAGGACTGCCTTTCACAGGGGATGACATTCATTTTGGAACAGAAAAATACTCTTCTACAACTTGTGTTAATATACTAGCTTGTATGCCTTTATTCTGAAGCCCACCTACTACCAACTGAAAAGGACCACAAATTGTTCTTTTTCTGGGTTGATTGAAAAATAGCAAAAAGCCATGTTGCAATGTAAAGAGAACAGACTAGATTCTTCTTCATCTCTTAAAAAAAACACAACCTCCCCCCCAAGCCCCACTTTTTATCATTGATATCTTTATATCCCTGACACCATAGTGTGATGATGTATTTCACTAATATGAGCCATATGAAAATACCAGGAATATAATCTGCATTTGGTTTTGTAGATGCTAATAAGCAGAAAAAGATTAGTGAACAATAATTTATGTCTTCTCTATTGCATTCATCAGCCATCTTTCTTTGTTCGGACTGAATTTTGTGGGAAATGCAACAAAACTGATTTTGAGAAGGCTACAGTTGCAACCTACTTGAGAATCCCCCAACTAATTCAGGAGATTCTTCAGTAAACTGTGCTCAGATATGTGACATTTTACTAACTAATCACAAAAGAATGTCTTTACTGTATGAGATATGTATGTGGCAACACCTGTGAAAGTCATGTCTCTTTACACTTTTACTTTTGGCCTATGAAAAGAGGAATTTGCTCCAAATTGCTTTGATTGGCATGTCTGCTCAAAAAATGGTGTGGAAGTTCAAAGGAACTGTGTATTTCTACCTACTGTTTTATCCTCTGGAGCCTAGGGTATTAAAATGCTCATAAGCACATTTCCTGCATAGAAAAGAACAATAATTCATGAATGCATTCAAGAACATAATACTTCCTCTTCTAAACATTGTGCAAACATGCAGTAATTTAACAAAGGCTTTTTTAATATAGGACAGTAAGATTATCACCATTTTATACACGGAGGTAAATGGATTTATATGAGATCACTCAATGAGACAGGTGTCAGTTGGGAATAGAATAAGTTTCTAATCCCCTCGGCTAGGCCTTACCTTTCAAACATTATTTTAAGATTGGCTTTTAAAATCTAAATCCCTTGTATGTCAAGGCATGCATAGCAGCTAGCTTCTTAAAGGCAAAAATAAAACTTAGATTAATCAAATTAAATGATTCAGAGGACTGGTTTTCAGACCCAGATTTCTAGTTTTGTAAGTACAACAGTGGGACAAAAAGCAGAATTCTCCACAACAGAAGCATAAACAACACAGCCAGGCACCCAGGGCAGTGGTAATTTCTGGTTGCTGCCACACCACTGGTGTGATAGCAGATCTTTTTGTCTTGTTTTGTTTTTTCTTCTGCCTCTCCCCTTCCAAACCAGTATCCAAGGAGACTCCCTGGTCACATTGCCCTAATTATGCCACTGCTCCATGTATCTGATAAGCTAGCCAAATGTTAGCATAAGGCATAACTTAAAACTAGTATTAATTCTACATTTAGTAGTGACAGTGATAGGCAACCATCAATCCTCTGGAATATGGTGTACATGGAAGAGGTCTAGTCAGATACCTGATGAATCCATTTGTAGCTGA
This sequence comes from Crocodylus porosus, assembly GCF_001723895.1. Taxonomy (NCBI): domain Eukaryota; kingdom Metazoa; phylum Chordata; order Crocodylia; family Crocodylidae; genus Crocodylus; species Crocodylus porosus. Next base: position 131,387,663 of record NW_017728943.1, read on the forward strand.
GAAGCCCAATTCAAGAGTGACACAGCTTGTTACAAGTTTCAGTAGTACTGCTATACATATCTTGTAAAAGGTACAATACTTAAAATTCAGGATTTTGCAAATATACAGCAATCGATCTTAGCAGGCAGACAGGACCAGTTACTAGGTCTAGATCAAGGGCAGGCAACTGTTTCAGATGGAGAGATGCTTACTGAGTTTTGGCAAGCTGTCAAGAGCCACATGGGTAGCCCCACCCCCTGTCAGGTGCCCTGCCCTCTGGTCGCCATCTTGGGACTGGAAGTCCCGCCCCCTAACCTTTGCCACCAGAAGTCCCTCCCCTTGCCCTTGGGAGTACTCCTTTCAGCAAGAGGTTTTGCCATCACAGAACTAGAAAAATAGCAAATTATATTATAAAAATTGAATATCTACAACATACATTAATTTGAGTTCAAAAAATATTTTGTCCTGATTTACATGTGTTTGTGTAGTACACACAGAGATGATTGCACAATAGCTTAAAATAAAGTCATACTCATGTATATTTGGGGGGTGAGGAGGTGGAGGGCATGGGGGGGATAGGTGTGGTGGTGTGGGTGTGGGGTGAGGGAGCATGTGGGTGTGTGTGAATATGTGGGGTGGGGTGGAGGGTGGCTGGAGTGTGTGGGGAGGTGGGTGTGGGAATCTGCATGTATGGCAGGTATGCTTGTGGGACTCACCCTATGAATTCACACACACACACTCACTCACTCACTCTGTGTGCCTCCCGCACTACACACATACCCTCCTGCTCCTGGCTCTGGGGTACTGGCACAGCCTTGTACTCTGCGATCTGGAGATGCAGCCCAGAGCCACATGGTGCTGAAGCAGGTGGACAGGGGAGCAGTGAAAGCAGGGGGAGGCAGAAGTTGCTGGTTGGGGGTGCAGCAGGGCTGGGCCTGCCTTGTTGCTGGTTCTTACCAGCTCTCCCTGGGTCTTACTGCCCCTGGATCCTGTCATCTCTGACAGGAAGCCAAAAGCAGATAAGTACTAATTTTGTAAATTTTTTAGGGGTTTCCGTGGGCCAGATAGAATGGCCTGGCAGGCAAGATCTAGCCCATGGGTCATACTTTTCCCACCCCTGGTTTAGATCTATCCTACAAATTGCCAGCATAACTGGCAATGAGGAGTATGAGGACATGTGGTTTGTGACAGACTCAGCTGTGCTAGCAAAAGTTTATAGTATAGCCATAGTTATACTGGCAAATTTGTGCTTATACTAGGATAGCTTATTGCTTGGAGGGCTGGGCAGAAGGGATAGAATATGCTGCATCACCAAAAGTGCATTTTACCTGTTATAAACTCTGCTCATATTCAAGAGTGCTTTGCCAGTATAGTCTCTACTGCATAGTTATATCAATGAGCAAGTCTAGTATAGACCTGGACTACAAGAAAGCCAACTTATCATTAGAAAGGAACTGGAGTGAACAGTAACAATAAAATAACACATATGCCGTAAAAGAGGGATGGAGCTTGGAAAGATGACAACACACAGAGCTGGAATTCAGTAACAGTATTGGTAGTGAGCATATCCCTCTAGAAAGACAGAATTTATTTAACAATAAAGAGACAAAGTTATCCGGTGAGGTCATTGGCAGTGCCTTCTGCTATGTATCCACACGGCCTATCTAAATGATAGAACAAATGACTAGAAAGAAGTAATTCTCCTGTAATACAATAAAAGTCCTGTTATCAGGCATTTTACTAACCGGCATTTCTATTAACCAGAATTTCTGGCCAGTCAGCTAGATGGGGGGGAATGGGGCAACGGGGAAAGCTCATATGCAGCTGCCACTGGTACCACCCACCACCCTGTGCTGCTGCTGCTCCACATGCACCCACTGCTGCCATCACCTCCCTCCTGCCCCCCACCCCCACCCCTGCCTGCTCCACATCCAGCTGGAAACCCCTGTTCCTCAGGTAACGGCATTTTTAGATTACCAGCACCCCCCCCATTCCCCACTCATGCCAGAAAACAGGGCTTTTATTGTACTCCCTTAGGTACTTTTGATAGCAAAGCAACCCACATGTGAGGCTTTAGACATGCAACTTATATAAAACAGGGATCAATTCACCTCTTAAACACACATATTCCGGGGCATGTGTTAACATTATTTGTGAAACTGATTCACTGACTTTCAACTGTATTTTCATAGCTGTAAGATGTTTTCCTTTATAACTGGGGGGGAAAAAGTGTCTCCAGTGGTTTATAGCTAGCTTAGTTTCTGGTTTGTGTCAGCTTGTTTATATCAGCTGCTGATCTGCGTCATTGGCTTGGCTTTGTGGTCATGTCTGTGGCCCAGTGGACACCCTGGTGCATTAAGAAAGTCACCATAACAGTACATCATGTTAAAATCAGAGAGCAGAGCCTTATGTTGTTTTCTTATAAATGCATACACATACACATAACCCTCACAGCAAATTACTGGAGGCAGCTAATGGAGGCAGATTATTAGCATGAGGCAAATCAGGTCTGGATTCAGGTACAAAAGAGGACTCTCTTGGGCCAGCCAAAGTATACATATCAAATTGAATTCTGAATTAGAAGGCCCAGAAGTTGCGGTAATTTTTCCTTAAAACAAAAAGTTCTAACTTTTAGGAAGTTTTATAATAAACACTCCTTCACTCCCAGCACATTCCCAGTACAAACGTTGTAAATCAGTGTTACATTCTCTTGTGTTCAATGAGTGGTTTTTTTTCATTTTAACAATCATTATAACTAAAGCCATAATTAACAGCTTCAGTACAAATGAAAACAAATCCTTGAATATTGAAAGCTGATAACTTGCTCAGTTCATTGTCCCTAATGAGTACCATGTGCTTTGGGTCATTTGGTTGTAAAATAAAAAACATTGCAAAATATTCATAATACACTAGGGTGCACAGACAACAGAAGCCAACATTAGGGTTTTTTTGAGCTATGTGCCCATATTAAAGATGGCTGCTATTCAAATGCCTAGCGAAATGACTATTTGAGTCCTTAAAAAAAGCCCTAACACAGAGTTTCCTTGTTGCTCCTATTCCACATGTGCAAGGATTAATATTAGGGCAGGGAGTTCAGGACTCCTACATGAGAGACTCAACAGGTGGAAATTGCCATGGCTTCAACAGAAGCTGAACTCCCTGAATTGTATTTCTAACACTGCCCCAACAGTATTTAATAGTACTTAGCTCTTTTGTATCTCTTTATGAACAGCTAGGTTTCATAGTAGATCCACAGAACTGATTATTATATATGCAGAGTTGACCTAAGGGAAAATGGCACCCTGGAAGAACCCATATTTTGATGCCACCCTCCCCCCAAGTCAGTAGTGCTGCTGCAGGTTGGCAGGGTGTAGTGCGCAGCACAGCAAGGAGGCAGAGCAGCATGGTGCATTAGGCAGGCAGGCACTGCTGCTGCCACCTGCACAGCCTGGCCCAGCTCCTCCTGAGCAGCAGCTGGAGGCAACGGGCAGGGTAGGCTGAGCACCACTCCTCCTGCATGGGGTAGGGATCAGCTGGGATAAGATGGAGCAGGGAGAGATTGCCCATATTGCCCACCCCTAAGGCCAGCTCCAAATATATGAAAAGTTAATGACAATCATTTTCAAGGACCCACTTTCTATTGGAAAATGCAGTTCAATCAAAACTGAGAAGCTTCACAAAAACCTTACTACTTTTGCTACAAGCTCATTTGAGAAATACTGAAAATAGTTCTGACAACACTGATTTGTCATTTTTCAAATAAAGCATTCTGATTTTATTTTTTTATTTTGCTTTAAAATTACTTTGGTTTGATTTTATTAAAGTTTTCTATTAGACTATAAAATGAGTAAACCGAAATAATTTCAGCTGTATCAAAATGAAGTTTTCAATTAATTTTCTGTGGTGTGAATTTTTTTCAGACTTTTTCTTTGGAGAATATCAAGAAGCCAAATTTTGAAATCTAAAATTCCTTAGTAACACAGAATGAATATTCTCTGGAAAGCTTTAATTATACTCTGCATTATAAATGGGGTAGCAGATGGTCATAAAAAATTAAATGGTGACTTCAAGGACACATAGCTAATCAGAAAAACTGAATTTTAATGCTAAGTGATAACCTCATATTTAATCTAGGAATACAGTATCTTCCAGACTATATAACCTACTTTTTGATATTTAGAAAGTATTGAGGTGATCTTACTGAACTTTTGTGGGGCTTGTAAGTATGCAGCACTTCAAAAAATAGTTTGGGCTAGAGCTGGAATGATATTTTAGTTGTGATGGTCCTCAAATATGTAAGAGGCAACGATTTTTGTGGGTGATTATCTTTTGTTGGGTCAACTGCACTGTTGGAAGAGATTTAGACAAGCATTTGGGTACAAGGCTTGAGCTAAGTAGCAGATGGAGCAATGGCCTGCATAAAACTCCATATCTAAATAAAAAAAAAAGTCTCCTAGGTTTGAAATGGGAGGGGGAAAATAAGATAATACTAAGAGTAGACAACAGTCAAGAAAAATGCAGAAGAAAAGATAGCTTGATTAATGGAAAAGCAAGACCATTCAAGAGGGAAGTTAACACCTGTGGAGTGCAGACAGATTAGCAGGGATTATGTAGATAATAATGAGCATGGAGTCAATTTCAGTGTTTAGTCCTTGGGATTTGGGGGGGCACTGTTTTTTATCTGGCCAGGAAGCTCATAAACTTTTGTTCCCATGCCTTTCTTTTGAAAGTATTTTGTAAATTTTGAAGGTATTCTGTGAGGCCGGAGAAGGAATGGTGGTTGTGTGAAAAGTTCTTGTACCCACGTTTATGTGTATTTCTCCAAATAAATCGTTATTATGTATCTTTAGCACTTATATCCTGACAACAAATCCTTCATGAAAGAATCCTGTTTTATGCACCTAGCAAACTTAAACCCTATTCAATAACCAGGGTTCCCTAAAAAATGGCCATTTCAGCATCATGTAATGTAAGAAGATCAAGGTCTACTCTTGTTTTCCTATTACAGTATTCAAATATTTTGAGACATATTGCAGCCAAAGAATGCTCAACAAAACTTGAGAGGGGAGACCAGTCCGCTGCCAAACTTTATAGTGGTTTGCCATGCAGGGTTGCGCAGCCAGGTCTGGGTAGTTTGCCATGCAGGGTGCGCAGCCAGGTCTGGGATGAAGGTGGCTATCTGGGTCAGGAGGAGCAGGCAGAATTCAGGGACAAGCCAGGTCAGGAAACCAGGAGATCAAGCAAAGCATGGAGCTGGACTACAAGCCTGAGCAAACAGCAAAGCAGTCTGAAATCAGGCTAAGCCCTATTGCTCCATTCTTTCTATTTCTGCTCAGGAGCTCACATGAGGTGGAAATGGAGGGTCAGTTGACCCTGACTGACCACTCCAGTGATGGAGAGTAGCTAGAAGGCTAAGCCCTTCTAGAGGCTTCAAACCAACCTTGCCCAGTCTGAGCAGTCAGCTGTAAGGGGGCAGGGTAAAACGAGCTGTTGAGTTGACCAGGCTAAAGGCCTCAAGTTCAAGACTGTGACCTGACAGCTTAAGATCAAAGCAACAACAAACAGAGAGTTATTGGACTGTGCATTGATTTTCTATAGGAAGTATAAAAACAACAAACTAGGGAAAGAATAATCAAGTCATTACTACCAAGTTATGCCTGACTAACCTAATTGCTATCTATGATGAGATGACTGAGGATGTGGGGAGACCAGTGGATGTGATACACACTGACTTTAGCAAGGCTTTTGATGTGGTCTCCCACAACATTCTTTTAAGCAAGCTAAGGAAGTACAGGTTGGATGAATGGACTATAAGGTAGATTGAAAACTGGCTGGATCATCAGGCTCAGAGGGTAGTAATCAATCACTGGATGCCTAGCTGGCAGCTGGTGTAAAGTGGAGTGCCCCAGAGGTTGGTCCTGGGGCTAGTTTTGTTCAGTATCTTCATCGACCTGGAAGATAGGATGGAGTGCACCTTCAGCAAGTTTGCTTATGACACCAAGCTAGAGGGAGTAGTAGCTATGCAAAAGGACAGGGATGGACTTTAGACAGAACTCAACAAATTGGAGGAGTAGACCAAAAGAAAAGGGAAGTTAACCCCCACTCCCTGACTCCAGACCCCAGGTGGAGTTTGCTTGGGGGGTGGGAGGTAGTCCTTGCCTCCCCCTTCTCCCAACCCTTCTCTGATGGAGCAGACAGCACAGCTCAGCTCAGGGCTGGAAAGCATGCTGGGATGTGAAGGGCTGTGATTTAACTTGAACCAGGAAGGGGTCTGGAGCAGAAGTTTCATAAGTCTGATATTATATTCAACCAGGTTTCAGCCATTTTGAAAGTGGTTTATGTGCACTGAATTGCCATTCTGTTACAGGTTTAGACCAGTTTCTGATGACTTAAACCAGTTTGTGCAACTTCTGTCCTTAGCCTTTAAGTCTCTTTACCTACCCCTTCCCAAACTCCAGCTTGCTCCTCTCCCTCCAGCCCGGTCTGACAGTGCACCAAGCACATCAGACTTCCTCAGAACAACTTCTGAATGGAGCACGAATCAAAAGAAGATATATCCACACCCCTGCTTTCCCTCTGGATTTGCTCTTGCCTGGTATAGAAGTCAGACTTACAGTTCTTAGAGTCTCCAAAAACTACCAACTGTGATCATTCTCTTCCCTCATAAAAAACACACGTTTCTGTGCTCTAGTCCTTCAACTGATAGTGTGGTCAGCAGCTTGCTCACTTCATTCTTAAATGTCTTCCAAACTCCTAGATACACACCATCTGGGCTTGGGGATTTGAGGCTATTTAATGCATTGTTTTGTTTCACCTTGGATTCCTCAGTCTCTGGCTATGTGTCTTCTTAAAAAGAGAACAAGGTCCCTTGCACTGGTATTCTTTTTTTCCCTCTGGATTTTAAATGAAGGATATGTTTCAAAGGCAGCTAGACTACAAACAAGAGGTCAAAGTATGTCTTTGGATATGCACATGCTGCTCCCACACTGAAGTGAAGGAAAACTATATGCATGTCAAAGGATAAGATTTAGGGTATAATACTGACATCCTGTTTACACTAACAGAGATACTGTTAAAAGTTATAGGCTCAAAATGTGACCACGTTGTTTCCTTATTCTCATTTCAGAGTATCCATGGATTTCTTTCCATCTGTGTTTCTTTGAGAAGGAGGAGAGGTGGAAAAAACAAAGCTTCAAGACTTTGCAAGCTCAAAAAATGCACACAATAATAAAACTATTATGTGCTATGTAAAGAAAATATCGATGAAGAAATTAGATTTCAGTTTCAGAATTAGCCCCACTCCCAGAGCTGCCACTGCCCACCCCAAGCACAGTGTAGCCCAGCGCAGCCCCTGCCAGGAAGAACCCGGCACAACCCTGGTCCCAACCTGCAGTAGCAGCCGCCCTGCCCCGCAGAAATCCCCACCCCGCAAGCCCTCCCAGGGTGCATGCAGCAATGGGAACTGCTCCACCCTTCCCCATGCTCCCCAGATGAGCCGCGGCTCCATCCTCTGCCCCAGCCCTACTCCCTCTCTCAGTGTGGGGGCCTTGATCTGCCCCACCATGCCCCTTCCCTCGCCCCTCCCCTTCTACCACAACAGACTTACCAGCTGCATACAGCTCTCCATGCTATATCAGAAACTGGATCAGTATTGGCCAATATGCCTCCCAGGGCTGTGCAAAACAGCACTGCATGGGCTATGTGTAGGGGGTGAACATGGGTGCATGTGCATCCCCTGCATGTGGCAGTGCACCCCTTGCAAAAACGCACTGCCAGTACTGTCGGCGGTGCCTGTGGGTGGTCGCCACTGGCACTACCGGTGGTGTCCACAGGCAGTCCATGATGGCACCTGGCCATCACTGACACTGTCGGCGGCATCTGCAGGTCGTTGCCAACCTATGGTCAGTGTTCACCCCCCCCCACTACTGCCGACAGCATCTGTGGGAGCTCCCCACTCACTGCCGCCATGCTCCTGCTGCCACCAGCACAGCTGTGCTTCCCACCCCAGCCACCAGGGCATGAGCCGTTCATAAACTTTTCAAAACTTTTGAAATTTTTTGAGTGCCCTCATTTTGTTTCAAGGCCGTTTTGAAGCCTTCCGTTTCATTTCAATTTTGCTGTTTTGAGCTTGAAACGAATCAAAACGAAACACCAGGAGAAACTTCACATAGCTCTACTACCTCCTTAAAAAAAAAATCGGCTATCAATATTGGCCCCAAAAATCTCTATCAGTGCACCCCTAGAATTCTTATATAAAGGGCTTAGTCCATCTGTCTGTAATGCTCTTGGAGCACTCTGATTGGTTAGTGAAACAACCAGAGTGCAGAGTGCCGCAATGACAGTGGGGACAGAGGGGATGGAGGCAGCACAGGCTGCTGGCAGAGGGGGATGGAGGGGACAGTGGGGCAAGCTTCCCCCCCCCACCAACCCTGCAGCTGGGAGGTAGCAGCAGCATGGGGCGGTGGGTGGTGGTGCTCTGTTTCCGCCCTCCCCCCCATCATTCTTGATGGACAATTTGCTACAGTATAAATACGTATGTGTTGAAACAGAGGAAGACATATAAGATGGAAGACTGTGGAGGGAATATAAGCAGAAACAGCAGTCTGTTGCGCAAAAGTATTTTATAGTGTCTGAGGGAGATGCCTGAATATCTCTCACTGATATCAGTGGAACTTGGACACATGCATCAAGACTAATGTCATTAACCAAATATAGTTAGGTTAATGACAAATTTTAAAAAACTATGAATAAATATAAAATCATGAGACTGACTAACCTAAATGATTTAAAGAAATTAACTGAGTTCTTACTTGCCTTCTGGTTTCTGTACTTGCTTGTTTTTAACTCTTTTCTTCACATCCTTCAGGACCAGAAGCTTACTGAGATACTCAAATAGTTATATCACACCAGAAGTTGAGGCCCTAAAAAACCCATCAGATATTGCAAGACTATGCTAAAAACCACATGTTGGGAACAAGAGGATGCTTACCTTACAATAAACAGAGTTATTTGAGATGTTGCACATGTATACTCTAGTGCAGGTGCACATGCTATTCCTGTGCCACAGTTCAAAATCTTTTTGCCAACTGTACCATTCAACCCAGATGCACTGTGTCACTCCTCATGCCTTGCACAAAAGATGCACAAGAATGGAGGATGCGTACCAGGTCCTAGTTTCTTCAGAACTGTGGAATTTCAGGTACACAAATTTAAGGGAAAGAAGACAAAAGTTGAGTTGTGTAAAGTGTGTATGGACAACACAGCTTAAAGAACTCTAGTTATTGTAGCTTCTTTCTCCTTTAACTGGTCACCTTGTCTACATTCCATTGTAGGTCATTTCAAAGCAGTAACCAGTGAACTTGAGGTAGCTCAGTGCCCAGGATGAATAATGGTTGAAATATTGTTTTGCAGAATGAGGACAGTTCAGATATTGCAAATGCTTGTGAATTTCTGAACAGAATTCAATGTGGCTGTTTTATATATACTCAGGATTGATACATTTTTCAGACAGGCTACTTAGGTTGCCTGGTGAAGTGCATTCCAGTATTTGTAGACAGGTCCACTGTGGCTGTCTCACAGCATGCTGTTATACAGTCAGAAGCCCATTTGGACAGTCTCTGGGTAGTTGCTACCTTGCCCTTCATCTGGACAATAAGAACCAATGATGTTAATGGTTTTGCCCTCTTACTTCTAAAGACAAGAGTGTTTTTCATATGCAGTGTATAGACCAATGTCTCTGTCTTGGACATACAGAATTAAGAAATATACCGAAAGATGGATTTTCTTGATTTAAATGGAACTCCATGACAGTTTTTAGCAGGAACTTAGGGTGCCCCCTTATGGACATGTTCTCCAAATAGAATAGTAGATGGGAAGAGCACACCATCATGGTTCAGGTTTCTCTTCTCCTTCTTACTGAAGTGATAGCTATAAAGAAAGCCACCTTAACTGGCAAATGTAGCAATGAAATAATCTCTTACAAGTGGGAATCCACTTCAAGAACTTCAGCACATTGAGATGAAAAAGAAACTGATCCTTCCATTGTGTAAAGTGTGTATGGACAACACAGCTTAAAGAACTCTACTTCTAGGGTGATATCCTAAATTTGCTACTAAATGAGATTTGTAAATATTTAGAAACAAAGTGTCTTGATTTGGTACCAAAAGATGGTCAATGAAGCCATTACTGAGATATCAGAGGGTGCTAGGAGTTTTGTACTAAGTCAAGAAGAGACTTACATCCACATTACTAACTAAGTCTGTCTTATAAATGCATAACAGGGAGCCACAGGTTCTATTACTTGCAGAGGGAAGCCACAGCAGGGGTGTCCCCAGCTGGGGTAAGACATCTGATTTTGGGCTAGCTATAGGGGAATAGGAAGGTAGGGTCCACAGGCTACAAGTCCCTATTGTGGAGCTAGCTGGCTCCCAATAATACAATAGGGTAATGTCCTGATTAAGCAGTGAGGGCACTGCTATAGTAGCCAGAGGAATGGCAATAAGCTGCCCTGGGAGACTGAGGGGGCACATCTGCAGCTGGTCAGGAGAACACTTCTCCAGAAGGGGAGGAGCCATGGGTATATGTCTGGGTCCCTGAGGCAGACTGGCAGTGCAGCCCTGAACATGGAAGGGGAAGGAGCTCCTGCCAGCTCAGGCTGGTGAGGAGTAAACTGCAGGCATGCCAGGTACTCCCAGGACTGAGAGAGCCAAGGAAACAGGAGGTGGCTGGGCAGTGATGTGATAACCTAGAGGGGGAGACTGAGTTTGAAGAGGCTGCTCATATTTTTTTGTTTTAATTTTATACTGGAGGGCTTGATGTGGCTGATAGGGAGTGGATTGGAGGCCACAGGAGGGCTGCAGGGGCACCCAGCATAGAGCCCTTCCAGGGTCAGGGTCCTGGTGGGCTGCATGGGGCAGAAGCCCAAACTCTTTAGAGGGAGGTAGAGCTGAGGGCAGTCTTGCTGTGCATCAGAAATGCCAGGGGGGCTGAGACGCTGAGATGAACCAGAAGCAGCTATGCCTTGGGTCAGGAATCAAGAGGAGCTGAGCTGAACAAAGGGCAGCCTTCTGGGTCAGGGATGCCATGGGACTGGAACAAGGTGCAAGATAAGGCCAAGGGGCACAGAGATATGGAGAGAACTGAGGCAGAGAGAGCTGGGCCCAGATCAGTGGGCCAAGGCTCGAGGTCTGCACCCAGAGTAAAAGAGGGTTAAAGCCAAGAGGGCTGAGTTCTCTACAAAAGGATGAAACTGTGGACAGATTAACATCTGTGAGGCATGGATGTGGTTGTAGGGATGGAAGGAGTCCACAAATTCAACCCTTAAGGTAAGTAGGGCCCAAGGAGCCCCAAGAGAGAAGGAAGAACTTGGGGCTCAGACCCTGGTGCACCAGTCAGACAGGACAAGTTGGGTCCAAAAGAAGAACCAAGTACGAGGAAGAGAGCACCTTGGGCTCACCAGCCTCTGAGGGTAGCCTTCCCTCATTGCCTTTAAACCAAGGCCTGGCAGGCAAGGAAGCAGGGTGAAACTAGGACATGTCACTATGCAGTCACTAGGAAGCATCACATTTGCCTTCAAGTGCCATCCTTTTACAAAATGTTTCCTTGCTATTGACTCACATGAACAGATAAGAGAATCACTGGACATTCTGTATGCATCCAGCATGTAGGCAGAGGTGGGGAGGCTTTAGGTTTAGGTGTTGTACCTTGCTATCACTCTGGGATAAGAGAGAAGGCAAAGGTAAAGATTTAAATTGGTTAGGCAAGACAGAGCATTCAGGAACCACAGCTTTCTCAGCCATGTTAGGGCTGTTAATAATCAGAGTTTGGCCAAGTCGCATCCAATTCACAAAAATCTCTGTGAAGCATTGGGATTGGAAGGGGATGTAAATAGTAACCCCCTATTCACAAGATTAAAATGACATTGAACATGGATCCTAGATTCAGGCCTCTCCTAAAGCTGCCTGTTGATATGACTTGTGAATATGTCCATCTTAGGACATCACGTCAAAGATGCCTTGGAGAATGCAACACTTCTGATAAGAGATGCTTCTCTTTGAAGTATCTCTCATCATCTCCTGAAATTGCCCATTAAGCCATTTTGAATACCAGGTAATTGCATCATGAAAAGGAGTCTGCCAAGTAAGTTTCAAAGACTGATGGTTTTCTGAAACACAAGCTCTTATTAGACGGTCTGCACTTGAAGCTCCTAACTAACCTTTATATTCTGACATAAGTGAGATAAGGGGGCTGTGTCCAGACATTTTGGATTCCCTTACAGAAGTCCAGAGGAGTCTTTGGATGCCAGCCCCAGGGAATTTCCCAGAAGGCAAGCCTGTAGCCTTATTACCCTGTCCTTGTTGATTTGAGACTAAAAGGATTTACCAATAGACTGCTCCACTGGGATGTGGAATTTCCCAAGGCAATAGCTGTGGGGTAACACTTGAATCCAGTCAATCTTAGAAATATTATATGTTCAAAAAACCTCTTTCCCCTTTCTCTTCCCCTTCCCCTATTAAGAGATTAAAAGGTTGACAAGGTAAAACTAATTTTGCTCACAAAGTGAAACAACTATTGTAAAATAGCAAAGGTATTTACAAATATTACAAAGATGTCCTGGTGTTAATGCACTCTATATGAAGCATCACAAGTGACACACATGATGTCTAAATAGTAATGGCCAAAAAAATCTCCAAGTCCAGATATCTACAGGTACCCACAGTGGAATGTGCATGTGGACAAATTGCTCAAACAAGAATATATAAGGGTTATAGTAGCAGGATAATATAAAGGAAAAAAATAGAAATCCACTGTACATTACAATTCCCTTGGATATCTCATGAGTTCATGACTATTAGTTATCTTTAATACAACGAAAACAAGAGGTGGCTTGGAATACTGGGGCAGGTAACTATAATTTACTTTTAAAATAGTTGTGGAGGGTAGTGTGTAGATTGCTAGTTAGTTAGCTTGCTAATTAGTTAGTTTGCGTATGGATGCAGATTCAGGTTTCCATCTTTTGCTTTGTTGGTACCAAACTTGTGTAAAAATGGGAGACTGAATTAGAGATCCAGGACTAATTAAGGATGTTAAAGGTGAAAGAGTACAGGGATGCATTGCTGACTCTGGATACAGACAACTTCAACAGAGAAAATATATATTAAATTGAAGGACAAAGAGGAGGAAGAGGACAGGAGAGCAGAATGAAACGTAAACTCGTTTTCATGAAATTGAAGCCTATGTTAGCCTGCGATATTTTGTCTTAGTCTTTGTTTATAATCATTATACAAAAGGTGTGTCAAGGCAAAAGAGAATGTTAAGGAAGTGTCAACAGAAAGCATAGAAAATACACAGACAAATATTTACACAGTGAGCAGATTTTGGACTAGGTATAACAAGCAGGCAAGATAGATTGGTTTTGCCTTTGTTCATTTGCTGTGTATATTTGAGTCATTAAGTTTAGTGTCAGCAGTGTTTGTGCTGAAAGCACTGAGAGCACTATGGGTTCAGATTCAGAAAGACAAATAGTGCACCAAAACAACTCACCAATCAGATTACTAAGAACTTATTTCTTACAGGCTTTTCAAGACTGCCAGGCTGGCTACCATGGAGGTAGAAGTCTTGGAAGCCCTGGAAACAGCCAGCTGAAGTGAGTTTAATTCTTGCCAGTGTTATACCAATGAATAACAGTGAAACTGATCAGACTCTTGTTAATTTCAGCTAACTAAGCAGCTAGTTATAATGGGGACACACAATTCCTGTTGAAAACATCTTCTTTCGGTGTCTCTGAAAGACAGTATTTCAGAACTTCATGTCTGCAAAAACTGTCCTTTTTTTTTTAAATCCCGGTATAGGATCTTTCCAAAAATTAAAAAAATTCACAGACCTAAAATCCTATTTTCCAATCAGCTCTAGTTAGCATAAGAGGATCAGGACAGAGCTAGACAAGTTTGCATTGAAATAATAAAAAGTGTTAATTAAATATTCAGTTATTTAAAACTTAAGTACATATGTAGACACTTATTTTGTAAGAATAGTGCCAAATGGGGTTTCAGCTTATTTGCTTTTTAAACCAGAAAGTGAGCCTGGGAGGTCAGAGCCAGGGCCTCAGCACTGCATGGTTTCATGGTGTTCAGAAGAACAGGGGGCTTAGATCTACCAACCAGCAGCCTGGTCATTGTCCAGGAGCAGGAGCTTGACTGGGTTTGTGACACCTGCAAGCCACTGTCTTGCAAAGTGGAAGCCCTTATTTTCAGGAATATGAGATATTTTTCAAAACCTGAAGATGGTACATAACTTTTATACCTCTATATTTTCTTTTATAGGTGCTAGGCAACTTGCTGAGTTGTGAAAGTTTCCTGGAACAATCCTGTATACTATACTGGAAACTTCTTGTTCTATTCTGTACTAGTTATCTGTCTCAGTTCCCTTGTGTACAGGTTTTCCTTGTTTTATGCTGTACATGTGTTCCTGGAAAAAGGCACATAACTCAAATTTGCATAAAAGGAACCCACTTTACAATATAATAAATAGGGATATGTTTCAAGACCTTGACTGTACTGACCCCAGACCTATTTCTACCACTTTTACAAGACAATTCTAGTACTCACCAACAGCAGACATTACACAAAAGCAGAAGTACAGAAACACGTGTCACAGACAATGAGCAAGGAGCACAAATCCACATAGGAGACTATATTTTGATGTGCATCACTCCCACAATGCACTGCACAAAACAGCTGTCTGTGGGCTTCCACCACACTGATCACACAAGAGTGAATTTACCGCACATATAACACATTTTTGGTATAAAAAAGGTCATCCCATAAGAGCATATTTGCACATACAGAACCCGCATAATGCAAGGGAAACGTGCAACGTTAACCTGTCACCATCAGAGCAGTTACATAATTTTATTCCTACTTAAGTCTATCTTGCAGAGCCTGGTTCACCAAATAAGAAGCAATTTTATATGGGGGAGGAGGGGTGTCAAGAAAAAGTAGAGCTTAAATTTGAGAAATTTGAGATATATCTTTAAATTTGAGTGAAAAAATCCTGTAAACAATAAGCTGCTCTGGAGATGGCACCTTTAGGAGTCCTTTAACTAGATCATCAATATACTACTACTTTTTACATGCCCTTTCACCAATTTTAAGGCGGTCTTGGGGATTTTAGGCAGGCAATGTTAGTTTGTTAATCTGAGCTGGTACTTGGACTTGTAACTACTGAAGGACTTAAGAAATTGAGCAAAAACTAACTGTCCATGATGGAATTGTATTATTAAAAAAAAAAAATCTAAACATAATGACAAAGACTAGTCCACTAACATTTTTTTTATACCTTATTGCTCTGTAATGGGCAGCTTAGCTTTGCAAAAAATGAAAGTCTATGTTGCCATTATATCAGCATTGTGCACACTTGAATTGTTTCATGTTAAATAAATAATTTAAAACTAGCAAATGCTAGCCTTGAAAGTTCTTCAAAGTTATTGAATTTGGGAAAGCTAATACCTTGGTATTTGTGAAATAAGCTATATTTCAGCCTCTAAAAGGTCAATATATTGAGAGACTGAAGCCCATTATGCAGGATCATGCAACCTCCACAAAACTCATCTAACTTTGCCTAGTATTATGACATCAGCAGCAACTGTCTCATACTCTCACCTTTCAGTAAGTCAATATTTGGGAGCTAATACCAAAAAGGTCAATGTACATTATTAAGTACATATGATCATCAAATGCATAATACAAAAAAACAAACAAAAAACAAAATCAAACAAAAAATCACTTGAGTAGCATCTGGCACCCAACTAGACAAGTTGGTCATTACAGGATGTTAGGTCACCTTTAAGCATGCAAAGAAAAAGCTAATAACCTTTATTTTAATGTTATTTCAAAGGAATGTGCAACTGGCTTTCAGAAAAAGTGATGGAATGAGGAGTTCCTGAGAATATGCAAGAGCTTCATCACTGAGCCTCCAGTTACAGAGAATAAGTCAAACAAGGTGGTGGTTTATGTGTTGTGTGTGCGTGTGTGAGGTTGTTAGGTTTTTTTTTTTGGGGGGCGGGGGGTTTGGACAACTTCCAAAAATATTCATGGGAGTAAACAGTAACACTTTACTGTTGTGATAGTCTAAACTCAGTCACCCATAGTCACAGGCTTCAAATCTTTGGCTATGCTATAACTACTTTTCTTATGAACAAACTGAAAAGCTACATACCCAGCTACAGAACTTCAGCATGTAGGAACCTGCTTGGGTGCAGAAAATATAATAGCTGAAAAAGTGTATGTCTTTGAATTTGGCAAAAAAAGTGATTTTCTACAAAACATGTAACTTTGCAATGAAACACAGCAGCCTTTAAACAGAATTGACAATGATTTAGGGCTGGATTCTGTCTTGTCCTTATGCAGCCATGCAACTGCAGGCAGGACAATGGTAAAAAACCCCTCCCTTGACCAAACTCCACATTTGGGGTCATCCAGAAAAGCAGCTTTTGTTCTGTAGGAGTGCACCATCCCTATACCTCATGGACACCTGGCTCCAGCCTTTTTCCCCAATGTATCAGGCAGAGGATCATGCTGGCTGCATGTGAATAGTAAATTAAACACTGATAATGGAAGCAGGTATATTCTCTGCTGACAAGCTTAAGGTGCCAAGGAAATCAAGTGTTATCTGCATGTTATCCCCAATAGACACAAGCACACCCACACCAAATTATTTAGCATTTATTCGGGCATTACTCCTATTGTACTATCTATATCTCACTCCATTGCTTTAGCAAAAATGAGGATTTATGGGTCTAGCTAAATATTTAAACTATTCTTTTCCCACTTTCATAGTTCTTGAACATTTTATCAACAATTCAGAGGGACAGTAGGGTGGTCTCACTGGACAGGTTATTTCAGAGAGTGTATCTTTATTTGAAATGATTGCATGTAGTTTGTACATACTGCTATGGTATCTAAAACTAAAATAAATATATATTCATTTCTGACAAAATAATAAATCCCAGGAAAGCTTCTGCCAGGAGCAGTCATGTTTTATTCAAATCCTGAACTTAGTATTTGGTTTATTTCCTATAGTCAGGAAACTGATTGACAGCTTATCTGAATTTGAAGAGGATATGGTCACGGCTGAAGTTCCAGTGCCACACACCTGGGTTAGTGTAACCTGGGAACACCCAAGGGTGTGCCTGTCCTCAGCTGGAAAGAATATATGAGGCAGATGACAATGCTATGAGAGGGACACTGGTGACTGGAGCTTGGGTCCCTCGTTCCTCTATAGAGTCAACTCCACTCCAATGCTCTTAACTATTTACAGTTTATTGAGTTATAATATACATATTATTCTTATCCAATATATGTCTATATCTATAACTTAAGTATCTTAATAGGTATCAAAGGAAAACTTCCTGTACATATCCCCAACTATGTAATTCAACAACACCAGAGATATACAGATAATTATTTACAATACAGTAAGCCAGGAACCACCTCCTGGGACTTCTTGTCCCAATGAACAACTCGCCTTGGGGATGGCCTTTTCAACCTTGTGCCCTACAGAGGCCTGGAAGCAACTGGCGAGTCCTCAGTATGCCCAGGTGGAGAGGAGGGGTGGATACTCAGATGAGAGAACCAGGTAAGTTGGGGCCAAAGGGTAGTTTGCAGGAAACCCAAAACCCAGAGGAACCATTTGCAGAGTACAACCAGGTAGAAAAGGAAAGGGGGGGAAGGGGCAGTTTGAACAGGCAGCACATCAATAATGATCTAATTATATAAAACAAAACCAATCCCATGACATATAGTACAACATATCCATAATTATGATAACAATCTTACAAAACATAAGGTGCAGTTTTACACAATATAAGGTGCATTTACCCCTAGATTCCATCTAGCAAGGGGTGCTTCTCTCGGGGGGAGGGGGAAACGACAAGGAAACGACAACTTAGTTCAGGAATGTCACCCCGTAGGACCCGACTCCACCAGAAACCTACAGTTCTCTTCAAGGAGCCGTCAACTGGGCCTCAGAGTCCTCCACTCAGTCAGAGGCCCCATCAGCGCTGTCTGCTTCACACTGAGACCTCCCCCCCCGGCCCTGTGCCCCGCTTTGGGCACTGAGGGTTCTTCCTGTTATCAGGGTGGGAGGGAATCTTGTCGCTGCTGCCTGGGTTTACCTAGCCCTAAGCCTAGGTTTCAGGGCTCTTTTAGTTCTTTAGCCGGGTCACACTGTGGGGCTCCAGTTATCCAGCTTATGCCGGGGCTAACCTGAGCAGCCTCAAGATACTCCCAGGGCGGGCTCTCCATATGCCAGTCTGCACACTGCATGGGGCCTGAGCTGCCTCAAGCTGCTCCCAGGGCCAGCTCACTGTGTGCTGGTCTGCACACCACTCTGTCCGTCCCTCTACTGGGGATGCAGGCTTGAGCTGCCTCAGTGTGGCTCCCACAGCCTAAGCCCCATGCGCCAATTTGCACAATTTGCTGGGGCGAAGAAGGTGTCCAGGTGGAGGCTCTTCCTTCTCCAAATGTCGCTCATCATGCTCTCCCATGCAGCTCATGCCACTCCTTTTATACCCTCAGGGGGCTCTACCCCTTGAAGTCTAGTTAACCTGCAGCGTGAATGTCCAAACTCCGTCTTGGGCTCCTCGCCTCCTCCCTGTGGAAAAGGGGTGACTTTGGCTCCTCCCCACTCTTCTCTGATTGGTGGATGGGCTCTACCAATCAGCACTGAGAATTCTTTAGCCCAGGATTACATTAGGAAAATGTAGAGCTCATCTAAAGTGCAAACAGTGATTTTTTTTTTTTTTGGAGGGGGTGTTGTTTGTTCACTATTTAAATATGGAACATATTTGAAAATATGGAGAACTGTAAAAAAATAACTTTGCATTGGACTATTCAATCATAAAAGATATAAAACAATTGTCTATTTGGGTAACAAAACAAAACAAACAAACACTCAGTAGGAAATTTCCTCCTTCTCCCTCAGGGACTTTTTTGGTATCTCTCCCCAAAAGTGCATATATTGTACTTTTGGATACATACATATCTCAAAGTCCCTTAGGGAAAATAACCTCCCTATTTTTGGCCAAAAGGATATTTGTTTTATTAATATTTAATATTGGTAAGCTTAATTTTCTGATAATTGAGGAGCAGGGGTTTTCTCAATTTAAAAGCACTTTTTTGCATGTACCTAGCTCACCTATTTGGTTTATTTAAAAATTAAAACTGGGAGGAAAAGAAGTCTAGACAACGTTATGTAGGAAAAAAAAGAAAAATCAAGGATGGACAGTGTGACATTGTCTTTGTTAACTCAAAATGTATTTATTTTGAACATCTGATTTAATGTACCAAGATTACTAAAAGAGACCTTGCATGTATTGCAAAGCACAATTTACTTTTCATACTACAAGTGGAATGTAACCCCCTATTTATTTTAAGAAAGGAAGGAAGACAGCTGATGGAGGGCTGAAGGTGAGGAATAGGCAGCTGTAAAGGAAAAGGAGCTCCAAAGCTACAGAAAAGCTGAAAACCACTTATCTGAGGCAAAATGGAAAAGGGAATAGCCTGCAAGGGCTGTGTTCCAGGCAACGGATTAAAAAACAGCAGCTACAGCAAAGCAGAGCAGGCAACTGAAATAGGCAACAGTGTAAACGCTGCTACTGAGTAGTACCAAGCAGTGGGGCTGTGTGATGCTTTGGGTGCTGGTTTGATTTGGAGGAGATCTGGCCTGACTCAGTGGTCAAATCTCTGAATCCGAATCGAATCAGGGGACCAGTTAAAAGGTCTAAATTGATTCAAAGCTCTCTGAATCGATTTAGAAAAGATTTGTAGAGCTTCGAAGATTCAGGCAGTCTCTGCCCGGTGCAGCAGGTAGCTGGAGCTGGACTCCATGCTGGTAAGTAGGGGGCAGGGAAGGGGAGGCTGGAGCAGCAGGGAGGCGACCATGGGGGGACCCCTGCCAGGCCCCATTCCCTGCCTGCTCCTCTAGCCCCCTCCCCCCCATGGCTATCCTGCCCACCTGAGCTCCCAGTTGTTTATAAAAACGCCCCTACTCACCAGGTTCTGCCAGGCAGGGGGCAATCCCTGCTGCTCCCCACTGCCCCACGCTGCATGGGGGGCTCTGCCACGAGCCCCCTGATCACTACTCGCTCTCCCAGCCCCCTCATGGCTGCCCCGCCCACACCAGCTCCAGCCCTTTAAGAAACGCCCGCCCAAAACCCCAGACTCATCAGCTCCTGTAGTGGCCTAGGGGCTTCTGGGGGCTTGTGCAGAGCTCCCCACACAGCATAGGGCAGTGGGGGACAGCAATGTTCCCTCTAAGGTGTTGTGATCCGTGAGCGCGCCACTTTGGTCCATTCCCAAATTCATCTCGCCTCCCACCTCCCCCTTTTGGTGCCTGCTTGCTTCAGTTTGCCCCACAGTATAACATTGTAAAATTCAAGGTTTTAACTTAGAAGATGCAGTAAGGGGATGGGTCTGTGTGCAATGAATATAAAGATGATCCTTTAAAGAGGCTGCAGCGAAGATATTGGCCTTCCTAGAATGATAGAAAAAGCAACACTATATGTTGCGTAGTAGAATCATGCCCACTTTAGCCAAGCTAGCACCCAAACTGGATGCAATTTAGCTAAGTTGGTACGTTTCTCTGTACATGCCCATAAATTGTAGGGAGACCAAGCACAGTGTTCTGCAACTAAAATAGCACTAAAGCAGGTAACTAACTGAAGCTCAATAGCTAGCTTATACAGAGAAGACACTTGTATCCCAGCATGACAGTAGCCTGCTGCCAGGTTAGGCTGTAAACTCCTACTTAACTTGCTATCTATCCACTCTTACCTCTAAGTCTCCTTAAGGATTGTTGCTTTCCAAGTTTCTTCTGTTCACTGAAGTTGCCTTCAGCTGCTGCTCGGCCTCTCTTTCACTACAGTGAAGCAGTGGCTCCAATACAGAGTCAAACTGTATACTGAATACTTTACTGAGAAGCTACTGTGTTATAGCATATTCCTTAGTAGGAATTTGCACATTTCTCATATGCATATGCCCATAGTAAAAGACTCCACTTTATACAGGAGCTCACCCAAAAGGGCTGAGGAGCAGAGCAGCTTCCTGGAGCTGGCAAAGCCCAGCTCTGCCCCTGCCCCAGCCCCTGCCTTGCCTTGGGGAGGAGCCACTGCCTGCCCCAAGTGAGAAGTTGAGGCTTGAGGAGCAGAGGGTTGAGGAGCTTACTGCCAGCAAGTGTCCCGCACTGGCCCCTGTACCTCTGCTATGCTCCATGCCCAAAGTTTACAGGAAGCCACAGCCCAGCTCCTCTCCAGGTACATGGCATTAAAAAGTTACTGCGCAGCAAGACTTACTGTGCGCAGCTGTGCACACGCATAGCTTAGGCGGAAACGTTGGGGGGCAGTAGGGATCACCCCCGCCAGGCAGGAGCCAGTGTGTCGGGCCTTTTTTTCCCCAAAGAGCCGGGAGCTGGGGTGAACAGGGAAGCCAATGAGAGTGGGCAGAGGATGGGGCCTGTGTGATTCAGAAATTCGGCTGATTGAGCAGCAGCTGAATCTCTGAATCAGATTTGGCCAAATTGATTCGGGACAGTGATTTGAATCACCAAATCAAATCACTGTCCAAAATCAGCCAAATCTGAATCTGAAGTGAATACTGTTTTGCACAGGCCTACCAAGCAGCTGAGCTAAGGGGCTGCAACATATTGTAGAGAGCAGCTTACAAAAGAACTGACTTGGCTGCAAGGCAGTGCAGAGAGTGCTTGATTGAGAGAAGCTGGCCACAGAGCTGTAAGCCTGCTCACAGGGAAGCAGACTGCAAAGAAGCAAGCTTAAGTTATGTAATGGGAAATACCTCTGCTTGGCCCTGGGAAGCAAGGATCAGGTGACCAGAAGTGGGTGGAGTTTGTAGGTATATAGACTTTGTTTCACAGCTAGAGGTTTACCCTGGTTCTGAGTGTGGGAGGGGTAAGAGTTCCTTGGAGAGCAGACTGGGTTGAGACTACAGCGAGATCAGATGCCCTAGTGGGGTGGTGGGATTAGAAGGCATCTTTTCTGTGATAAGTATAACTAGATGTGTTACTTGTTAAATGTCAGCTGTTTTATAGCCCTGAGGTTTGGGAGTGGCTAAAGTGGAGATAGGCCATGGAGGGGGCGCTGTTAGGGTGGCTCCTGCCTCTTGAGCTATAGGCTGCAGGGGGGGCCTGTCCATACCTGCAGCCACAGAGGGCCCCACAGACTAGGGGCCCTGTGTGTCCGGCACCCTCCCCCGCAGGGAAGTGAAAGCCACAGGTTTAAACTCAGTGCCATTTTCAGCGCCGAGTTTAAAACTGCGGCTTTCACATTTGCTTCCCTGGAAGCTGGAAGCAGGGTCCCTTCTTCACCAATGAGGCTGGGAGAGTGGGGAGTGGGGCTGGAGTCTTGCCTGCAGAGCCCTGCCACACCTGCGGAGGAGGGGCCTAAGCTGGGCGGGGACAGCCCTGCCTTACCTGCTCCCTGCCAGGCCCAGCCCAGCCCAGCTCTCTGCATTTGTGGGGCTGCTTGGTGACGCATAAAGCAGTTCGTTTCTCTGGAGGCCACAAAAATCACAGACACACACTCATTAGATAGCACAAAAGGTATATTTGCAAATAGGGTCAGAGCAGAGTCAAGAACTCAGATTACTCTGAACCAACAAAGGAATTTTGCAGACTGTATTTATCTCCTCCCTCCTGGGCACGTGTGCAGAAACAGGAACTCT
>NW_017728943.1:131410529-131412308 GCF_001723895.1 Crocodylus porosus
AGCTGGGGGAAAGTCTGCGATTTAGCATAAGAAAAGCTGTGGCAAGGCTGGGAAAGGAAAAAAAGTCCTTGGCAGTGTTTCTTTCTTATCGGGTGCAAGATGCAAGCTGTGCATTTCTAACAATACTCCATTTCTAACAATATTCCATTTCTAACATTGGGATGCCAGGCAGCAACTCCCTGGGTGCGAGTGTAGTGTCTTTCATTAGACCATCTAAATACTTAGAAACAAGCTTCTTAGCAAGCTTTTGGGCTTAAAAGCCCTGGGTCAGGCTGGGGAAGCATCTGCACTTGGTGTGCGTGCTGCCTGGATAGAATGAGTAGTAAAGAGGCCAGAGGCTCAGGCTAGGCTGCAGCAGGAAGGGCAGTCAGTGAAGATGTAAACTGAGGAGCCAGTGAATGAGAGGCGGGGGGGGAGGGATGAATGTAGCAGGGAAGAGTGGAGAGATACCTGGGGAGTCAGATGTTGGGCAGCTTATAGTGTGTCATAAATCCAATGTCTATATTTAGTCCAGGGATGTACTTAGTAGTTGTGTCTTTGAGAGTTGTACTGAGTTGCTCTTTGGTATGTAGATTACGTAAAATTCCTTCCCCAGAAGTGTCAGATGACAGGCTGGGAGGTAAAAAAGCAAAACAAAACTTTCTTGTTCTGAAATTACGTTTTAAAATCCAAAAATCGGTTAAAATTCAGCATCTTCCATGTTTCAGGGATGTACTTGGTAGCTGGGGTTGGTCTAAGACTATAAGAAATACAAAAATGTAGAACTCTTGGTTCCAAAATGATACCTTTTATTAGACCAACTGGGAAATTACAAGGAAAAGCTGGACCCAGAGGGACAGCTTTCCATTTCCAGCTCCCTCTGTGCAAAAATTAAGTTTATTTCTTACCTGTGGGGACTTTTTACGCTCTGCACTTTTCTCAAAGCCTAATGAGGGGCCTTTGAGCCTGAAAGCTTGTGGAAAAGGACAATTTTCTTGTGATTTCCCAGTTGGTCTAATAAAAGGTATCATTTGCAAACCAAAAGTTCTAGATTTTTTTTATTTCTTCTATGTTTAGTCCATGATTTTTTTGTATCCAGGAAGTTGAAGAAGTGAAGTTCACAGGCTCATCTGTGAGAAGTTTTGTGAATTCCCTTTGAGGATTAATACCAAGTGGGTTTTTTGGTGAGAAATGTGTCCCCTACTGGTAACTGGGTATTCTGGTCTTTAACAGATTTCTGGCATATGTTCATTCTGGTGAGCAGTTGTTGTTTGGTCTCCTATGTATTTTCCATCAGGGCATTTGGTGCACTGGATGAAATATATAATGTTTCTGGAGGTGCACCTGTAAGATCCATGAATACTGATGGCTCTGTTGTGGGGTGTAGTAATTGTAGGAGTGGTGGAGATGTGTTGGCAGGTTTTGCATTTCTTTTCATGGCATGCCCTGGATCCATTTGGTGTATTTTGGGCCATAGGAAGCTTGCTTCTGGTGATGAGGTTAGCGAGATTAAGTGCTTGTTTGAAGGCTAGGATGGATTGATCTGGAAAGATCTCTTTAAGAACTTGGTCTCCTTCTAGTATGGGTTGCAATTGTTTGAGAATTTTCAATACAGGTGTCCCGCGGTGGGGAACCAAACCCCACAGTCACGGTGGGCCGGGGTGGCAATTAGACACGGTAACAGGCCGGGTTCTATTGGCTATGGAGAACTGAGGCACGGGAAGCGTAGCGGTTTCTTAAACAAGTTGGAAATTTATTTGACTTACGCTTAGGTGCGTAGGAAACGATGTCTTCAGTTAC
>NW_017728943.1:131412778-131427211 GCF_001723895.1 Crocodylus porosus
CATAGCAACTGAGTCTGCTCAGAGCTGAAAGTGGGTCAGGGCTGACTGACAGCTCCTGAGGTCATAGAAAGGGTAGTCCAGGCCCTGTATGGAATTTTCCACTTTCAGTCAAACTGAGTTCATGCATTGGCAGCACCTATACTTAAAATTTTGCTTCAACAACAGGTTCGAGGGAGGGGTGATATGTCATAACCAACAGTGTGCCATTCAAGGGGGGTTTCCTTCTGCAGCAGGAAGCACTGCAACAGTTTTTCACATGGTATCCAGGTGGCTCTTTCAAATGTGCTTCCATCTCTCTGGAGGAGTGTCCTTGTTGTATGAAAGCCTTTTCAAGATTTGTGAGGTACCAATCCCAGGTGTTCTCAGTGCAAATTCAGTGGGATCTGAGGGCTTGGCTGTATTCTTGGTGTGCTTAAGGCGATTGCTGGTTCTGTGCACATAGGTATGTTGGTCTGTGGGTTTCTTGTATAACATAGTCTACATTTTACCATTCTGGATACTGATTGATCATTGTGTCTAAAGGAGATCTTAGTGCTGGAGTACTCAAGAGATAGTCAGATAGAGGGGTGATGATTGCTGAATTTCAGATGAAACTCAAATCGGAGATTGCAGGTTTTCAGTCCAGATGATGATGATGTCATCAATATATGTTAAGTATAGCAAGGGTTTGATGGTGCAGTCTTTGAGAAATTCTTCCAAGTGGCTCAAAGGTTGGCATACTGTGGGGCTATTTTGGTGCCCATGGTCTGGAGGAAGTGTTGGTTATTAAAAATGAAATTGTAGTGTAAGGATGAAGCATAATTTCAGTAATATCTTTGGGTCTGTACTCAAGAGTTGTCATCTTGCTCTTGTAGGTATGTAAGGAAGGTTTGGATGCTGTCCTGGTGTGGGATGTTAGTGTATAAGCTGGTAACACCATCCATGGTGGCGAGGAGGGTGTTGCTGGGAAGGTGGTCTATGTTTTTAAGTTTTTGTAGGGAAGTCTGTAATGTCTTGGACAAAACTCACTCTTTTGGTAACAAGCAGTTTAAGGATTGATTCCACGAAACCCACTGAGTGTGGGGAGGGGCCTTTAATTTTGTGATTGACTAGGGCCCCAGTATACGTTAATCTAATCTGCCTCTGCACTCACCCCCCCCACACACACACTGATCCCTTCTTTGTGTCAGGGGGCCCCAAAGCTATGCCTTGCAGGGGGGCCCCAAAAATTTTGGGCTGGCCCTGATGGGCTGGGTGCCTAGTGTAATACACTGAGGTGAGGTCCAGATCTGAAAGAGGGAAAAACAAATGTGCATACACACAGCTTAGTCAGATCAAGCCAGCTGGAGGCTACTTCATGATAAGTAGCCTCACTTGAATTGGAGAACATCTTCCCTAACTTAATATTCTAGCAAGGTGTGGCAGACAGGATCAGGAGGGTGCTCTGAGACCAGGGTGGGACTAGTTCAGCTGGCAGGGGGGCACCACCCCCTCCCTCTGAGGCAGCTTCCTCAGAATCCACTGAACCATTGTATTTTCACCTTTGAAAAGAGTATTTGCCACACCTCGCTTAAAGTATCTTTTATATTTACAGGGTTTATATATCTTAACATGTATAGAATATTAGTCTCTCTCTCTCTCTCTTTTTTTTTTTTTTTTTTTTAGAGAAGTGTTTTATTCTGAAGCTTATTTACCCAAACACTAGAAAATGCATCAATGTTTCATGGAAGACAAAACCTTGCGTGTGATCCTTGATGCAGCACTGACAGCCAATGTGATCAATCTAGTGACTAGCTATTGCAGGAAGGATTGAGCCAGACTAGTTCAAAACATCACTGCTCACTGGTCTAGAGTAATGACAAAGACACAATCCCACCTAAAATCTGGAAGCATGGAGACACAGAAGTACAGTCTTTAAATTGAAAAAAAGTTCTATATATATTAAATACGGAATTGTATTCCTTTATTATAAGCCACATTTCTCAAGATGAAAATAAAACAAGCTTCTTTGTTCCCTTATATAATATTTCCAATGATCAAGTTCACAGCAAAGTGAATTTTTAAAATGAAAACAGAATACCTTTTAGATCAGGGGTGGGCAATTACTTTGCGTGGAGGGCTGCTTAGCAAGTTTGGGTGAGCTGTTAAGGGCCACTTGGGTTGTCCCCTTGACAGTTGTCCCTCTCCCTTGTCACCATCTTGTGCCCCCTAACCCAGCGGCAGGCAAAATGCAGCCCAGATCTAGCCCACCAAGCACTGTCATGAGGCTTGGACGGGGAGCCCCCAACAAATTGTGCCCCACCCAGCCCTCCTGTTCATGAGGGTGCAAGCGAGGTGCCCATGCATCTGCACAGCCCCCCAAAAGTATACCCTATTGCCTGGCTCCCACCGACATGGGCTGAAGTTGGCCAGCATGCAGCTTCTGTGCAGGGCTGTTGCTGCTGCCACTAGTACAGCCCCCAGGGACCTGCTCCACTTCCCTGATCTCCTGCTTGCTCTGGGCAGCAGGTAGGGAAGCAGCAAGGGCACAGCTGCAGTTGGGAGGGAGTGCTGAGCCGGCACCCAGGAGGACAGGAGGTGGTGGCAGCACAGAGCTGGGGTGGGCAGTATGTGGGTGAGAGTCACCCCCCCACACACACACATTTGTCCCCATGGCATGCAACCCTGAGAGTCAGTGGCAGCAGCAGCAGGCGGGGTACTCAGTGGGGCATGGCTCTGGCCAGTGCTGCACAATTGCAGCTCACAGCCTCTGCCTGGCCATCTGTATCTCTGCTGCTTCCCACACCCACATGCAGCCCCCGCATTCACCGAGCATTGTGGAGAGGGGGAAAGCCCTACATGCTGGAGCCAGGTGGCTTCCCTACCAGGGCTGTGCAGCACAGGAAAGAATCCTCAGGCTGAAGCTGGCTGCCTTCCCTGCCCCACAGGGGAAGGCACCTTGGGCTTCCCTCCCCTGCAGTGCAGCTCTGGCAGGGAAGGCACCTGGCTCCAGCACGTGGGGCTTCCCTCCCTGCTGTGCGAGTGCAGGGGCTGTGCATGAGTGGCAAGCAGTATCGGTGATACAGGATGCTGGGTGGAGGATGCGCTTCTTGTTGTGATGTGCAGCCACCCTGTTCCCACATATACAGAACCCCCCAACATACTCTATTCTGCCCACACAGCCACACACCCTCAGAAACCCTCCATATCCTACTTCATGCATACACACTCTACCGTACAACCCCCTATATACAAAACTAGAATTTATTCTTGAGTTATGCAATCACCTCTATATACAGTATGTAAATACAAGTAGTGACAAAAAATGTTTTTGTAATAAAAAATTAAAATATGTTATGGTAGGTGTTTTGACTTCTAGCATATGATTTGGTTTTTTTATGGTTCTAAGATGGCAAACAACCCTCCCAAAAGGCATGGGCAATTATTTCACCTGGAGGGCCACTTAATGAGTTTTGGTGAGCTGTTGAGGGCCATGAGGGTAGCCCTGCCCCCTGACAAGTATTTTGCCCCCATTCCAGTTCCAAGATGGTGAAGTCCCACCCTTAACCTTTGACCTTGGCCCACTGGAAGTCCCTCCCATTGCCTCTGGAAATACTCTTTTTGGGAAAAGGGTTTGCTATGTTAGGACTGGGGGGGGGGGGGAGGAACCAAACAAATTATGCACTAAAAATCAAACCTCCATAATAATATATTTTAATTTAATTTTTTAAAAATATTTTTGTCCTAATTTGTGTGTTTGTGTTGTGTATACATAAAGTGATTGCATAATAACTCAAAATGAAGTCTTACTCTTCTATATTGTGTGGGATGCCCCCTGCGCATGCCCCCCTGAGCCAGTCAGCACCCACCCCTGCCCTCAATAACCCACGCACCCTGTAGTGCCTCCCTGCCACCGCCAACAGGACACAGCCCCAGTGCACCCCATGGCTGCTCCGTACCACCTGGCTGTGGCACGTGCTGCATGCCCACAGGTGGTGGCACAGGTGGGGCAGCTCCTTCTGGCTGCCACCGCTGCTGCTCCCAACCCCTCAGTACCAGTGTGGACTAGCGCACGCAGCCCCAGCCTGCACACCCCAAAGCTGGCTCCTGGTTCGCTCATCTGCACTGAGCAGCAGCAGCAGCAGTGCTGGGCAGAAAGTGTTGCTTGGCACAGGGGAAAGTGCCCCCCTCCAATCCCTGCTTTGTCACTGCCAAGCAGTTTTTGGTGCAGCTGCCCAGAGCCCACGCAATACCAGGCTGCTGTGCAGCTCAGTCACCACCACCTCTGGGCTGCCCAGCATGGCAGTGGTGACAGTATGGAGCAGCTGCAATGCAGGCCAGAGGCAGTGCTGACAAAGCTGCAGGACAGTCTGGTTCAGTGCAGGCTCTGGGCGGCTGCACCAAAAACTGCCTGGCAGCAGCAGAGGGAAGGGACCACTTTCCTCCACACCGAACAACACTTTCTGCCTGAAACCACTGCTGCTGCTCAGCTTGGACAGGTGAGCCCAGAGCCAGTGCTGGGACCCAAGCTCAGCAGAGGCAGCATGGGAGAGAAACTGCTGCTTAGCATGGGGCAAAAGAGTCCCCTTCCCTTCCCCTTGTTGGCACTTCATGGTGCAGCCACCCAGAGCGCACATGGGGCTGCCCTGCATTTGCTCTGCACCGCCACCACTGCCCCGGGGACAGCCCAGAGGTGGTGGTGGTGATGCAGCAGAGACAGGGCATCCCCACGCAGGCTCCAGGCAGCTGCTCCATGAAGTGCAGGGGAGGGGAAGGGGTTGCTTTTCCCCTGTGCTGAGCAGCAGTTTGTCCCTCACTGCCACTGCTCAGCTCAGATGGGTGACCCCAGAGCTGGTGTGGGGCATGCAGGGTCAGGGCTGTGGACATTGGTCTCCGCCTCTATTGTAGGGCTGAGGCCAGAGGCAGCAAAGGAGCTGTCGCTGTCCAGGCTGCCTAGAAAGGCAGTCCCGCTGTGGAGCTGCCCCAGCCCTGCTGCATGCAGGGTGGTGACAGGGCACGCCACGGCTAGGCAGGACTGCTGGATCCACTGCAGGATAGACAAAACCCCTCTGTGGGCCAGATCTGTCCTACAGGCTGTATTTTGCCCAATCCTGACAGAAATGCATTGCTAAGGCATGCAGGCATGAAATCAGGTAGGCCAAAATACAACTGGAGTTGCAGCTAGCAATGGATATGAAGGGTAACAAGAAGGGTTTCTTCAAGTATGTCAGTAGCACGGAAAGGATCAGGGAAAGTGTGGGTCCCTTACTGAATGGGGGAGGCAACCTTGTGACGGTGCAAAAAAAGGCTGAAATACGCAATGCCTTTTTTGCCTCAGTCTTCACAGGCAAGGCCAGGTCCCAGAATACTGTGTTAGGCAGCAGTTTGGGCAGGAAGTGAGCAGCCCTCAGTGCTGAAAGAACAGGTTAGGGACTGCTTAGAAAAGCTGGACTTGTACAAGTCCATAAGGCCAGATGGGATGCACCCAAAGGTGCTGAGGGATTTGACTCCTGTGATTGCAGAGCCATTCCATCATCTTTGAAAACTCATGGTAATCAGGAGAAGTCCCAGGTGGTTGGAAAAAGGCAAACATAGTGCCCATATTTAAGAAAGGGAAGGAGAAAGAATCAGGAAACTACAGACCAGTCAGCCTCATCTTAGTCCCTGGAAAAATCATGAAGCCGATCCTCAAGGAATCCACTTCTAAGCACTTGGAGAAGAAGAAGGTGATTAAGAACACTTAGCATGGATTCACCAAGGGCAAGTCATGTCTGACCAACCTGATTGCCTTCTATGATGAGATGACTGGCTCTGTGAATGTGGGGAGATCAGTGGTTGTGGTATACCTTGATTTTAGCAACGCTTTTGATACAGTCTCCCACAATGTTCTTGCAGGCTAGCTAAGGAAGTAGGGGCTAGATGAATGGACTCTAAGGTGGGTAGAGAACTGGCTGGAGCATTGGGCTCAGAGACTAGTAATCAATGACTCAATGTCTAGTTGGCAGCCAGTATCAAGTGGAGTGCCCCAGGAGGTCAGTCCTGGGGCTGGTTTTGTTCAATGTCTTCATCAACAACCTAGAAGATGAGATGAAGGGCACCCTCAGCAAATTTGCAGATGACACCAAGCTGAGAGGAGTAGTAGATATGTTGGAGGGTAGGACTAGGATTCAGTGACCTACACAAATTGGAGGATTGGGCCAAAAGGAATCTCTTGAGCTTTAACAAAGACAAGTGCAAAGTCCTGCACTTAGGATGGAACAAACCCATGCACCAGGACAGGCTGGGGGCTGACTGGCTGGGTATCAGCTCTGCAGAAAATGACTGGGATGTTACAGTGGACAATAAGCTGAGTATGAGCCAGCAATGTGCACTTGTTGCCAAGAAGGCTAAAGGCATACTGGCCTGCATTAGTAGGTATGTTGCCAGTAGGTCAAGAGAAGTGATTATTCCCCTCTATTCAGCACTGGTGAGGCTACATCTGGAGTACTGTGTTCAGTTTTAGGCACCCCACTACAGAAAGGATGTGGATAAATTGGAGAGTCCAGTGGAGGGTAATCAAAATGGTGAGGGGGACAGAGGACATGACTTCTGAGGAAAGGCTGAGGGAACTGGGCTTATTTAGTATAGAGAAGAAAAGACTGATAGGCAGTTTAATAGTAGCCTTCAACTGCCTGAAGAGGGGTTCAAAAAGAGGACGGAACTAGACTGTTCTCAGTGGTAGATGACAGAACAAGAAGCCATGGTCTCAAGTTGCAGAAAGGGAAGTTTAGTTTAGATATTAAGAAGAATGTTCTCACTAAGAGGGTAGTAAAACACTGGAACAGGCTACCCAGAGGTGATACAAACTCCATCCTTGGAGGTTTTCAAAACCCAGATAGATAAAGCTTGTCCGGGATGATCTAGTTGGGGATGGTCCTGCTTTGACCAGAGGTCTTTTGGACTAGATGACCTCCTAAGGTCCCTTCCCACCTTAACTTTCTATGATTCTAGGACACAGACCTAACACCCAAACCTGCCACAGGCAGGGGAACCAAAGGCCAATGTCCTGCTTCTATGAAGTGTTGTTAAGATATGCTCAAGAGACCCCAGGTAGACAGCCACACCCACAGAGACAAAAACCCTCACTCTCCATGCCAATCTGACCATGGGGTAAATTCCTTCCTGACCGCAAATATGGCTATAAGTCTGACTGACTGGGCAGTGCCAATGGTGGGACAAAAGCTGGAGGTTCCTGGCTAGAGGGTCTTGCCCCTCTGCTTACAAAGTCCCCTGTGTTGCAAGGAAAATCCAATTCACATCAAGTTATCAAACTCCCAGAAGCCTTTTCAAAATAATTCAGAATTAGCAATGATTGTGGCCTGAGGTTAACTCCAGTAAAATGCCAGGAAACATCCAGAACAAAAGAACCATAAATTAAGATGATAATGTGGTAACTATTGGAACTCACCAGTGTAAGAACAAGACAATAACAGGAAAATATTCCAGGTGTATAAGGCTGTGCTATTATGAAGTTTCTAATATATTGTAAAACAAGCTTGGCTGGCCTTAGTAATGGTGATGTCATGAAAGGGTTAAATAGCCTAAGCAATGAAATCACCATTTGCTATTTGTTGTCTGAATCACCTGCATGGATTTCTAAAGGAAGACCAAGCCTTCAGTCTTGGAGCAGCATAACTCAGGAAACCTCACCAAATACGGCCGACTGAGGAGAGTGCCTCCTGAGTAACAGCTCTAGACAGACTGTGACACAGTGAGGAGTCACAGTAACGTGCTCAGTTTTTGGTAACTGCCTGCTTATATTCTGGCAATCCCAGTAAAGTTAACTACTTGGATACTGGCAACCCCAGTTGATTAATTGCTTTGTGTTTAATGAATAATTTTGTAGTCAATAAAGCTTCTGACTGATTATCAGACAAGTGCCAGTGATTAATAGCATAGTTCTCCTTGCCCACAAAAAAAATAAAACTCAAATTTCAACCCAACACCCTGTCTTAGCTGTAGTCAACACCCAATGCCTTTGGGAAGACTTAAAAACACCTTCACATGTGTAGCAGAAAAGTGGGGGTGGAGGAGGGTGGGGGCAACCAGCAAAGCCCAAAAGCATGGGAAATACCAATGGTAGAACATAGGCATAGCTATGCCTAGATCATCCCCAACGAGTGGCTGTCCAACTTTTTCATGAACACCTTCAGTAATGTACAGCCCACAACTTCCCTAGGCAGCCTATTCTACTGCCTCTCTGTTCTAACAATTAAAAAGTTTTTTCCAGATATCCAAATCTAAAAAACTTATTTTGCTGCAACTTCAAGCCATTGGTCCATGTCCTCCTCTCTACAGCAAGAGAGAGAAGGCGCTTTCCCTCTTCATGGCAGCCCTTCAAGTATCTGAAGACTGCTCTTAAGCACCTTTTCCACAAGCTGAACCTCTCCGTGTATGACTTAACTTCCAAACCCTTTGTTGCCCACCTCTGGATCCTCTCTGAAAATGTGGAGCCCAGAACCGCACACAGTACTCCAGCTGAGACCTAACCAGTGCAGAGTAAAGGTACTATCACCTCCTCCTGTCTTGGACCTGTTGCTTCTGTAGGTGCATCCCAAAACCACTTTTGCCTTTTTGGGCAGCTTCATCACACTGCAGACTCATATGGAGTCTGTCATCTACCAAAACTCCCATGTCCCACAGTGCTGCCATCCAGCCAGCTGTCACCCGTTTTATATTTATGTTTTTGACTATCCCTCTTTAAGGGGTGACACCTTGCATTTGCCCTCATTGAACATCCTGTTAGCTCTAGTCCAACTTTCCAATCTGTCAAGATCCTTCTGGATTGTGTTTACAGTTTCCAACATGTTCACAGTCCTTCCCAGTGTTGTGTATCTGTTAACACATCCATAGTCTATATTGCTGAGGCTGTTGACACAGTAGCAGCCTTTGACATCCTGCTATGCCTGGAATTCAGCCCAGGGAGATCTCCATCTTCAGCAAGTCAGTGCACTTGTTTTAGTGGTAGTTCCTCCTTAAACACCATTCCACAGCTGCAAGTCCCCTTCTTTCTGATAATGCCACTGGATCTGCCAAAATTTCCTCTTTACCTTTCTTTTTCCTCCTGCTCATCCCTGCTCTTTTTCCAGCTACTGTCCCAGCCTGTGTTCTTTGGGTTACATAGTTGTGAAATTGGTTGCAAAGTTTGGGACTATCTAGCCGTTAGCTTGTGGTTTGCATTCTCACACAACAGGGCGGAAAGACAAATTTCAGGTCCTGGGTACATTCTTGTGAAAGCATAAAGCATTAAAGCAAACAGTTTTTAGCCCCCACTTGTCCCACACCTTTTTTTTCTCTCTCATCACAACATGCTTATCAAAAAAAAGGAAAACACAAGAACAAAAGGTAGTTTTTATTTATTGGTCACCAGGTTTAGAATTTTTTAAAAACTGGCATTTACTGTAAAGAAAAAGCAACATTTGTGTTGCTATGTATTAACTATATTAATACATTAATAATGCATCCTGCCATGTATCTCCTGCCCTGGTTTTGTTTTTCTGGCGTGCCAGCACTCCAGCACCTTGCAAGGTAGACATTGCAGGGGGGTTTTTGGTACTTCAGCCAAAAATGTTGCCTACCATTGCAACTGTTTCCTGAAGTGAAAGGATCTTCTGTTTGCCCCATGCTGCCTGCCGTTCCCACTCCCCATCCCAAGCCATGCCTCTTGCTGCAATCTCTTCCAAAGATTGCCTTCCCTGTTGCTCTAAAGAAGACAAGTGTTCCTGCCCTACCGAGGACTGATTTAAGCTTGTTATCAGAACCTAGATTGTTGTTAAGCTAAGAGACTACAGGTTTTCAGGAGAGGAGTAGGAGTACTTTGAGGTGGTTCTACCATTCTTTCACAGTTCAAAAAGAAGTCAGGGACCTATCAGGCATGTGAAGTGATATCAGGGCAGGGTGCCCATAGGCTGAAAGAAGCGTTGGGATGTGATGTGAGCTGGTGCTGTGTGGAGGAGAAAAATGGGATGTTAGAGAAGGAAGGATCATGGGCTTCTCATCCTGTAAGCTGATGCCATGAGGGAGGAGGAGAAGAGGAGGTTAGAGAATGGAGGGGGGAGGACAAAGGGGAGGGGCAAGCATTTTCCAACCTGTAGGGGGGTGCTCTGGGGGAGAAGCTACAGGTGACATTAAAATAGGGAGAATTACTGCTCACTTTACATGAATGGGCTGGATGGGAGAAATGCTAACCACACAAATAAACTGAAACCAACATTTAGACTTCCATATAGGTTTTGCCTGTGTGGCACCAAAGATGGTACCTCCTCATCCTCAAAGTACCTAAATACCTCACAGGCTACCTGAGGCTCCCTTTCCCCATTATTTAGCATGTTACAGGCTTCCCACCCACTTCTGACAGATCTCTAGTAACCCCAGTGAATATACTTGGGTCTCTTTTTAAGTGAATTCGTGTTGTGCAAATTCTCTTATATGCAACAACCTTATTTATACTAGAAATTCACTTTGTGCGAGAAAAATCCGATCTTACGCGAAGTCGGCCGGCCATGAGCTCCCTGCAGGCTGGCCGAATTCCAGCCTGCAGGGAGCTGGGAGGAAGTGGAAAGAAGGTTATGAGACAGGGGGTGCCATGTGCATGTATGTGGCCCCAAGTAGCCTTGAGGGCAGCTCTGGAAGGTAACTGGGATTAGGGGGTAAGAGGGGGATTAAGGCCCCTGTAGGGAGACGGATGGGCAGGGCTGGGGCTGTTGTCCAGCCAGGGGTTGCTTGGGGCCTGGGGCTGCAGTGTGCAGCAGCAGGGCCCCAGCAGGGAACAGGACAGAGCATCAGGGACAGAGGGGCCCACTCCCCCCTGCCATGCACACTTCCAAGGGGAAGTGGTGGATGCACAGGTGCAGTGGGCTCTAGCCCTGATCCTGGGCCTGGCTCGGCTCCTCTCCCACCTGCTGCCCTGGCTACATGCCTCCTGTGGCACAGGGCTGCACCCCTCAATAAGCAGCAGGCACAGGAGGCGTGTCCCCATGGCAGTGCAGGACAAGCAGCCACCATTCCCTGCCATTCTGCTTCCTTGACCCAGGTGCCTCTCTAGCTCAGTGGACACAACCTAGTGCAGCTGGGAACAGTGGGGCTGCGCAGAGAGGCTACGAGCTCCCTGCTGCACCAGGTCATGCCCGCCAGGCTGCAGAGGCTCGGGGGCAGGGAAGCAGGAGACAACAGGGCTGAGCAGAGAAAGTGCTTGCCCTGTGCTGCCTTGGCAACATGCCCGCTGCACATGCCGCTGCTTGCAGCATGAGGAGAGCACCTTCTCTGTGTGGCCCTGTTGTTTCCTGCTTCCCTGCCCCGGGTGCCTCTGCAGCCCAGTGGGCATGTCCCAGTGCAGCAGGGAGCTTGTAGCCCCGTTGTTCCCAACTGTGCTGGGTTGCACCCACCGAGCTGGAGAGACACCCAGGGAAGGGAAGCAGGGCGGAGCTAGAAGCAGTGAGCAGCATTTCCTGCTGCCCTACTTCCCCCCCTTGGGAGCCTCTCCAGCTGGTCCTGTGCTGCCCTGGCAACGCACCCCCTGCACATGCCACTGCTTGCAGTGCAGAGCTCACAGCCTCTCTGCACTGCAAGTATTGTATTGTGTGATTACTGTTTGAAGGTTTCATGGTTTGGGGGGACAGTTTAGTGAGTCTGATACATATCCCTATTAATTACATGTAATAATGGATTCACTTTATGCAAATACGCTTTATGCAAGGTTTTTTGGGGGATATCACTCTTGCATAAAGAGATACCCAAGTGCATTAGAGATCTGCCAGTGGACACCTCTGAGTCCAGCCGTGCACTAGGTCTTGCTGAAAGGAGGTCTTAGGGAATACACACACCATTCTGCAGGTTGAGGGAGGGAAGGAGATTGTGCTGAAAAAGCCTGAGTTCCCCATTACTCATATGTAGGGTGGGCATCTGACCATACTGACATTCCTTCTATTCAAGATTCACATGGGCTCCAGGTGCTGTAAGGACAGGGGCAGGTTATCCGGTAAAGAGAGTAACAGAAGAATCTTATGTGATGATGGAAGAACGGTCTGTTGGCACAATGGTGGTAAAGCTGCTTGCAGTGATGAGGAAATGGATGGGTGAGGTGCTGGCAGGAGACAAAATGGGATGCTCCTGCTGTAGACTAAGCCGCTTAACAGCAATATGATATAGCATTTGTTTCCATTCACTTGACCAAAGCTTGGGTAAGAGAAGAGACAAAGGAATGAACAAACAAGAGACTGTCAGAGGATAGAATCATTTCTATTTTAAAAGATATGAGCAATTCTCAGCCAAAGAAGTAGGCTGAAGGTTGTTTAGAGTGCATTTAGTGGTTTTATACCAGTTAGCTCTGGTTTAGAACAACATACAGCTTAAAAAGAAGATAAAAATAGGCATATGAATGTTAATTAGAGTAGAACCTATTAGGAACAGCTTTTTGATACTGAGCCATGCAATGGGGTATAATCTGAGTCCATCTCAGAATCTTAGCACTTCAGCCTTGAACTATAGTTCTTGCAGATGAGCTAAGTGCTCTTTTAAAACTTAATTTAAAATGTAGGTGAGAAGTTCTTTTCCAGCTGGCCAACCGATAGAGGCTAAATTAACTTCATTTTTTTCCCCAATATTAATAAGATTATTATTTCTTTAGATGCAATTTCATTTTATAAATGTTAATCGCTTGCTTGATGTGCTTTTTCTGTACTGTTTGGTCATTTATATCTTATCTGTACTTTATTATTATCCCTGGAGGGATATTCAGGAAGTGGATCACAGCTCTGTCCCAGGCTGTGGCTTTTCACTGTCACCTCTTTGTTGCGATCCTGGCCCTGGCCCTGGCCCTGGCTCTGTCCAGCCTGCTCCCAGATGCCACTCCCTGCCCACCGTGGCCCCATCCCATCCACCTGGCCAAGCCCACCCTGCCCACAGGGGCCAGCTGGTTTCCCCTGCCTGCCCACCAACTCTTTCCAGTGCCCTGGGCAGTAGATGTAGAACAGATGAGCTGGGTTGCTTGGGCAGAAGGGCTGGGTCCAGTAGCACTGGAAGAGACACTGGCAGTGGCAGCCAGAAAAACCTGCTGTCAGAGGGGCTGCCGAGAAGACAAGTCTGACTGTCGCACCATCCCAGCCCTGCTGCCCCCACCCCACTGCCTGCATGCCTGAGAGCTGTGCATGGGGATAGGGTGGGCTGCACTCTGCCAGGTGGCACCTCTATGTCTGGGGATGGTAGGATCGGCTGCACTTGCCACAGTCCAAGCTGCTCCCCATGCCTGAGCTGGGCAGGGCTGAGGGACCTGCTGCAGGTTAGATGGAATCACTTTGCATCCCAGATTACTTTGCATCCCATATTTTGCCCACCCCTGGACTAGAGCCTTGTCATGGTCCTCCAGGTTTCATCACTGTGTTGAGATGACTCTGGGTCCACCTCATGCCTGGCAATGAAGCAGGGCTCAATGGAAACATCCTTATAGTGTAATCATGCCACTAAGCAGGCTCTTGAAACAGGATTGGTATCACATAGTCTCTTGTGCCACATCTTCAGGCTCTTTGCCTTGGCTATTGTACATTTTTTCTCATTGATTTACAGCTCACAGGAAGCATCTCAGCCACTGAAGGATCTTACAAAAAAAAGCAGTAACAAGCTGTTCAGTGTTTCACAGATTTGCAGCTACACTTGGTCTCTATCATCTAGATTTGTCTCTCCCTCCCTATCCAGGATCTTGCTTTTGCCTATCTTCCACTCCTACCCTAGTTCATTCCTTATCTTATCTCCAGTTCCTGCCTGCTTTCTAGGCCCTACTGTCCTGATCATGACTACCCTCACCCTGGTCCCAACAAGTAGCCCTGTTTGGCTTGAATTCCATATCATAAAGCTAATGAAATTCTGGATCAAATATGACAATATTGCTAACTAAATCAGCCTCACACAAAAGGCCAAATCAACCATGCCTTTCTCATCTGAGTGACTTTAAAGACATCAATATGTTATTTGTATGAGTAAGGTGAGAAAGGCATGCTACCCAAATAAAAAATTCTTATGGAGAACTGTTGATTAAAAGTATGATGAATTAATATGTCCAAACTTAATACATATTTTATGACTGACTATTTACTTTTAGGAAAGGTTTATCCACTGTCTATAGCTATGGAAAGATTTAAAAATTATATCAATACTAAATTATACCAGTATGCAGTGCTCCAATAAAACTTAAATCTGGCTCCTGCTGTAGCAATACAAGTGAATTGAAACTGTCATCTGTCAACTTCCATATTTTTTAATGATGATTGAGGGTTAACAGCACCTTATACTAGGAACAGCAACTGTGTTAGAAAACACCTTTTTCCTCTTTTATGTTTGAGGGATACAGTGATATTCTGAATATATTATCAGGAGTTAGGCTCCGGAGCGGTGAGAGACGCGTGGGTGAAGCCTGCTGTGCCCCCACTCCTCCCAGACACCCCC
>NW_017728943.1:131427222-131434071 GCF_001723895.1 Crocodylus porosus
GACCAAATTTCCTAGCGTGTTCTGCAGGGGCTCCACATTACCCAGAACCTTCTTTTTGCCCCCTATGTATTTAAAAAAGGGCTTCTTGTTGTCCTTGATCCAGGAAGCTAGTCCCAGTTCCATCTCCACTTTGGCCTTCCTGACTGCCCCCCTGCATCCCCAAGCAACTGAAGTATAGTCCTCCCTCGTGATGCCCTCCCCCTTCCATTGGGTGCTAGGAGACATTCCCGGATGCGTTTGGTGAGCCATGTGGGCTTATGTGCCCTCCTGCCCGCTTCGATCTATGTTGGGATTATCTCCCTTTGGGCTTGGAGGATCATCTCCTTAAGGAGCAACCACTCCTCTTAGACACCTGGCTCCCCTCCCCTCTGGGACCTCAGTGCTTCCTGGACTATTCTCCTTAGCTCATTGAAGTCTGCCCTCCTGAAATCTAGGGCTGCTGCCTTGGTGTAGGCCTTTGCCACCTTGCGCTGGATGGTGAATTCCAGCAGGCGATGATCACTGTCGCCCAGGTGGTCGAGTACCTGCAGCCCCCTCACCAGGTTGTCGCCCGTGGCTAGCACCAGGTCCAACAAGGCATCTCCCCTGGTGGGGCTGTGCACCTCCTGGGTTAGATGGAGGTCCTGCATTCTGGCTAGGAACTTACGTGAGCAGTCAGACCTGGCTGACTGCTCTTCCCAGCAGATGTCCGAAAAGTTCAGGTCCCTCATGACGACCACATGCTTTGACTTCACTACCTCCGTGAGCTGACTTAAGAATTCCTGGTCGAGCTCTTCCCCTTGGTTGGGAGGTCTGTAGAAGACCCCCACCATTAAATCTCTTTCCCCTCGACTGCCTTGTATTCTAACCCAAAGCACTTCAGAGTGCCCCTCCTCTGATTCTTTGTTAATTGACGAGGATGTGTATTCCTCCTTAATATAGAGTGCCACACCCCCACCTTTCCTTCCTATACTGTCCCTACTGTACAGCCTATATCCCTTGACATTCACCACCCAGTCATGCGTTGAATCCCACCACGTTTCAGTGAGCCCCACTATGTCCGCGTTGGTGTCAGCTAGCAAGAGGGTAAGTTCCTCCTGCTTGTTTCCCATACTACGAGCGTTTGTGTAGAGGCATTTGAGGCCTCCTGTGGATGTGTGTGGCCCTTTTCTGATTTAGGTAATCAATTAGCCAGCTGCCTTCCCACATTTCTTTTTGTCCTTGAAGAATAGATTGATCTGTTTACATCTATGTTTTGGGGCCACTTTAAATTTTGGTGCATGGCCATATTCTGCTCTTTTTCTGCTTGGATACTCCAAGGTTCAAGACCTTAAAAACCCACTCACGCCACCTTACTCTAATATTTATGACCTCAATGCCAGCAAGTCTGCCTGCTAGTCAGTCACCACTGCAGCAACTGGACCTATACAGAAGTGGGAAAAGATCCAGCAAGCTCTCAGGAAGAATCACAGGAATATGGATATAAAATCATAGCCCCATAGTTGGCAGCAAAGGGGAACCAGGTTGATAGTTTGTAGTATTGCATCAAGGAGCTCATGTAAGAAAGTATCATTAACAGTCACTCAGGTATTGTCTCTGCTCCAGCTCCATACTACAAAGAAGTGCATCAGAGATCTTGCTAGGGAATGACAATTTATGTCGGTTTGGGGACAAATCTGCGAGTGGACCTCAATATGATCACAAGTCCTGAAAATGACATAATCAAAGATGGCCCAAGACCCAGGAGTCCAGATATTTGGGACTGTTCAACTGGAGGCCATAGGTTTCTGTAGCTGCTTCTCCTACTGCAGTGCAGCAGGAGAGAGTCCAGAGGGGGATACATTCACATTGACACTGCCATTCACCATTGACAAAGCAGAGGGATGGGGGGAAGAAGTCATGCACTGCACCACCTGTGCTGCTTCTGCAGTGAGAATGGATTCTGGGGGTTCGCCCCCACAGTGTACATTGTGCATTGGCACAGTGTCAAAATTGGACAGCCCTGATTTAACCAATAATCCTAAAATGGATACTGGAGCCTCCCAGTCCACCATCAGACAGCTAATCACAAAGCAGCCCCCAGACTTCAACATCATCCAGATCAGCAGCAGAGATGCAGGTGCTAATAGTAAGTATGCAGGATGATTGGATTAGCTGTTTGTGCATGCCAGCATATTTATGTTGTTGTGTTTGGAGGTTACCTCCATAGGTGATATGATAAGACCAAATGCTCCTTCTGCATATCCTCCTTTCCCTCAGTCTGGCTGCATGGATGGCACCCAGCCTTGTATGCAGAGACTACCGGCTTACCTCCTTCCACCCTGCAGAGACTGGAGGCCAAGTCTTGTGGCAGGCTGCACACCCATCCCAGTGTTTCTACCTAGCAGGCAGGACATGGTCTGACAGACATGCACATAAATTAAGTGGCCCTGCAGCCTCCTGGGACCATACTGTGTTTTCCCTCCTCCTTAACTCCAGGTACATCAAATTCAAACAACAGAGATTCCATTCAACAGATGATTATTGTAGTAATCTGCCTCCAGGATTGACAGTGCAGCCAAAAGAGCAATAAATAGTATTTCTCCCAAACACTATTAGCAGCACAGATAACGGACCACCATCAGTTTATACATATGCTACCAATCCCTTTCATACCTGTCGCAGAGCACTCAGGTGCCCTGTGCCTGAGAGCAGAAAACAGCTTGGGAGAGACCCCTAGTGGCAAGAAGAGGGAGGCCCAGCTGACTGTTACCAGGGCAGCTGGAGTAACAGGTGCTGGTTGCCAGGACAACCATGGGGGAGCCAGCTGACAGGAAGGGGCAGGGCCTGGCCCATATAAGCCCAGAGAGGAGGAGCTTGGCCAGTGCAGATAGAGGGGAGAACCCTGACTGCGTGAGCAGCCCCTGGTCGCTGCTGGGGGTTGGAGTGTTTTTCCGGTAGGGAATGAATGTTGTTCGACCAGACGGTCTAGCTTTTTATGTTATAGCCCAGGGGCTTCGTGTTTTTGTGTTCACGGTTTTGACTGGAGGACTGGGTGAGGCTATTAGGGGTTGGAGGAGGCCTCATAGGGGCTCCACAGTAGTGTGGGAACCCTGGCACCAGAGAGGGTGCAGTATTTGGGGTGCATTGACACAATGAGCACCCCAGAGTGCAGTGAATACCCCAGAGCAAGGGGGGCAGTGAGAAGCCCCAGAGCAAGGGGGGGCTGCAAGAAGCCCTAAGGAGGTAAGGGAGAGGGCCAAGTCACAACAGGGCCCAGGTCAAAACCACGTCAGTACCATCTGTGAGGCTTGGGCTACTGTGTAGGGGAGGAAAAGGAGCTGCAGATAGTGCCCCCTGGCACTGGGGCGCATAAAGTGGGGTAGCTTCCTGCTAATTACATCAACCAATTAATCAGTTAAGATCAAGGCGTGGCAAGCGAGTAAGCAGGCAGTTGGCCCATAACAGGAGAGCGGAGTCACCACTAGAAAGGCTCCAGTAGTGATACTCCTGTCACAATACCCAAGCCCAATTTACATTTTTTTTAATATAGCAATAACATGGATAGATGCCAGTCAGTGCAGACAAGAAATTATAGACCAACAGATCTAGAGCACATTCACTCAAAAGAAAAAATTGGAACTTGAGTTACAGGAAGTATCCTAGCCAAACTATTATACAGCCATGGATGGCTGCTTTTTCTTAGTTCCCAAATAAGTAGCTGTGCCCAGCCATTCCAGCAGGACCTCTGATGGTAGCCTCCTGGTGAACAATGGCAAAGTACATGGTCTGGCAGTTTCCTTTGGCCCTGATCCAGGGTAAATGCCCCAGGTCCATGGTCTCATTTGCAATAACTTAATGCAACCTGCACATTTCTGTGCACCTGCCACAATGTGCTTTTTTCAGGTGTTTCTCTGGAGGTTCTCTTCTCTTGCTTATGCATTAATGTATTTGTGGCTGCAAATTACTTAGGAAACTATATTCTTCCTGTGTATCAACAGAAACTGGTTTCACTGTCAGTCCAATTTTTTTCATTATAATCACACTTGAATTTTGCTGTACTTTAAAAATAATATTTTAGACATAATTTTCTTTTAAAAAATTGAAAATCATAAGAACTAAATATATCTTTTAATAAGACTATCAGGAAAAATCTCCTAACTGACTCGGGAGCAACCAAAATCAATCTAAATTCTCTGCCTTTGAGCTGAATCTTGTGTTGTGGGAGAGTATGGAAAATATTTCCAAGTCAGCTACACTTGTACACATAAATAGCATTCAACTGTCACACTGAGTTCATGTTTAAGGTTACAGTGAGATTATTATTGTTACTAGTGTACTCTATGCATACCAACTGTATACATAACTCATTTAACTGCATAACATAGTGCCAGTCTCAGTTTGTTGCTTACTGTTGCTTACTGTGCTCAATTTGTTACTTTTTATACTGTAACATATTCCAGCTATCTGCATACTGTTAAGTGTATAAACTGTGTAGGTGCGTAGCATCTTTCAGACTCAGGTCACATGTACCTTGGCTGTGCTCTAACCTACCCCCATCCACCAACCCAACAGATGTTCACGTTGAACATGGGGGGGAAGTAAGGGGGCCAGAGCCTGCCTGTACCAGCCCTGGCCAGCAACCTGGGATGCTCTTGAATCCCCCACCCCACCAGAACTGCCAGCTGGGGTTGCTGCCTGGCTGATGATGGGGGCAGGGAGGTGGAACAGAGCCCCCTCACTTCACAGCCTTCCCCCAGCTACCTTGGCTGGGGTACTGGGGAAAGCTAGGCCAGGCCTCTGAGGCAAGAGGACCCAGTTCCACCACCCCCTCCAGCTCAGACCAGACAAGCTGGCAGCTCATGCTGCTGTTTTCTGCCTCTCTGATTTGTCTGGCCTGAGCTTGGGGTGGGGAAGGAGGGATGAAACCGAGCCCCCTCACCTCATGGGTCTGTGCCAGCATCCCAGCTGGGTAGGTATGAGGCAAAGGGACCCCGTTTCACTCCCCTCCCCACTCCAGCTTCATCCAGGCAACAAATCACAGTCTGCAGCTTGGTGCTGCTCCCTCCCTTCCCCTTCCCCTTCCCCTTCTCCTGCTGACAGCCCAGGGGGGCCGAGCTGAGTTGCATCAGCCCTGCCCACAATGCATGAAAAATTAACTCTAGGGAACGCAAGTTCCTTATGGCACTCTAAAGCACAGCGCCTTCATCTAGTACTTAATTTGAGGAGGGTTAATTTTTCACGTGATGGGCCATTTTAAAAGCACTCTACATCTGTGCGCATGTGTTATGGCATGGCTGTAGAGCACTTTCTGGGTCCCTATTGCACAAAAAGTGTAACTTTTGTAAGATCCCTCACTGTTCACTTCATAACTTACCTGTACTTCAGTTAACTGCATACTAACTGTAACTATCTACTTTGTAACCAATACCTTTCAGTTG
The DNA here is from genome assembly GCF_001723895.1 of Crocodylus porosus. Taxonomy (NCBI): domain Eukaryota; kingdom Metazoa; phylum Chordata; order Crocodylia; family Crocodylidae; genus Crocodylus; species Crocodylus porosus. The sequence continues at coordinate 131,432,622 of NW_017728943.1, forward strand.
TGTCAGATACAGTGAAAGGAAAACTGCTGGCAAAGGGCTACTATTACCACATTTTCCCATACTGAACATATTCCAGGGTGTAATGGTATAATACGCACCTTGTTTTTGAAAAGTAGAATGCAGAAAAAATATTTTTTTCAGAGTTACGGCTTAATAAGAGTAGGGAGAAGTAGTTAGCTGAAATCAGTCAGGAGACAGGGAAAATATGACCTTTATAGACTTAACTAAATAAGATATATAGATAGATAGCATAAGCAGCGGCGACGCATAGTGGGTACATGGGGGTGCACATGTACCCCCTGCAAGTGCCGGTGCACCCCCTGACTGGCCACACTCACTGATTAGGTAATGGGCAAGGGGGGCAGGTGGGAGTGCTGGTGCCCCCCTCTGCAAGTGCCGGCCAGGGAGTGGAGTGCTATTGTGCTCCCAGAAGTGGCTGCAGTTGGAGCAATTGGCAACAGCCGCTTCTGGAAGTGGCTACAGTGATTGGCTGGAGCGATTGGCCACGGGGAATCCCCCTCCAATCAGCGGGATTGACTGAGGGGGCTGACTGGTCACTGGGCACCAGTCGCCCATGAGCACAAGCTTTCATGAGCTCAAGTACATTTCACCAGAAACCGTGAAAGAGCATACAGAATGCAGACAGTAAGAAGAAGAGATAAATTAGATAGAAAATAAAAGACAAAGAAGTTGGGGGGGGGGTGCAGGGTGGAGAGAGAGTGAGAGGGGAAGGCAGACAGTGCTAGAAAATAAAGGCAAATGATCAGTAAACCCATAGGAACAAATAGGTTCACAAAAGCTAAACCAGGTAATAAAATATGAATCTATAGTTCAATTTAGACCACACTTAATGCAGTCCAGTTTGTGAATGATTTCTTGTTCTGCAGTTTCCTGTTCTGTTTTTTATTTATTTACTTATTTTGTCTAAGAACAGCAATCCTGAGGTGAGTGAAGGAGTGTCCAGAGAGGATGAAGAGCAGAGACAGTCTAATCTTCAGATTACTCAACCTCCCTTTCTTGCTTAACTAAAACTCAAACCCCACCAGCTGCTGAAGACTAGTCTCCATGAGTGTATCTATGATTTTGGAAAGAAATAAAGACTTTTCAGGGCTGTAAAATAGAAGGAGAGAGACCAGCTATTAGACATCAAATTTACCTAGGTTATTTTGGTTAGCTAAAAGGTTAGCTGTGTAGCAGCATTAAAAATGGACCTACCTGAAGGGATAGGAAGGGCTGCCCTGCAGAGCGACAGAGTGAGAGGAGACAGAGTTTGTCCCACCAGGGACACCATTTGCCCTGAGGGTGAGTGAAGCTGTTTTGGAGGTAGCCCTCTTGGAAGTGGGAGAAGTGATATAACCCCAAGCAGAGTTTGAATGAGCAGGTTCGATTTCATAGATTTCATAGACATTAGGGCTGGAAGGGACCTCGGGAGATCATCGAGTCCAGCCCC
>NW_017728943.1:131434171-131442581 GCF_001723895.1 Crocodylus porosus
TGAAGCTAGTTGGAGTTCAGTTGCAGCCTTAGCTTTCCTGGTTTGGTCCCTGCAGGACCGGACTAGCGCGGAATAATCCTCCTTGGAGGTGAATCCCGTCCTCCATCCTTTGTAGGCTTTCCTTTTTAGCCACAGTAGGCCCGCTAGGTCTCTGGAGAGCCAGGGGGGCTGCTGTGCCCTCTTGGAAAAGCCCAGGAAAAGTGCTGGCCTGCGATTGGCTGAGAGGCTTGGTTAAAAGAGGGGAGCAGTTTTACCAGGGAGGAGAACAAAGTGGGGAGGGGGAGAGACATGCTGGAGACCAAGGAAAGGATCTCCCCATGGCTGCTCCTTTGAGAGACCCTGGCAGAGCCCTGCAGAAGCAGCAGCGAGAGGCTACACCGAGAGTGCTACGCTGAGTTTGTTCTCCCTCCCTTCCTCCTGGAGCCCTGCTGAGGCAGGACAAGAGAGGAGCTGTCTGTGAGGAGACTCTGAGCCTGGGAAGACCCTCCTGCAAGCCCTGTGTGGGTGGGTGAGGACAGCAGGGGAGGGGGGCATAAGGCCAAGGGGAGACTGCTTGAGACTGCACTGTTTTTTCCCCTGTGAGTGAGTGAAAAGGCACCAGGGAGGGACAGACTCAGGGTGCCAGCGGGAGCCCTGGGCTAGAGGGGCAGGGACTGCTCCAGCCACCAGAAGCCCCGGGCCAGGCAGGGCCTGCATTTGCTGGGTGCTGTGAGGCTGTGCTGGGCAAGGGAAACTGTTACAACCTGCAGCCCAGACACTGCTCCCTGCTGAGCAAGGGAAGGGGTCTGGGCAGGAATCAGCTCTTGCAGGGACTGCAGGGGAGGAGCCAGCACCTGGTGCATGGAGACCCCTGGAGCTGGTGTGAGGGATGACAGCACCAGGGACTGCCCGCAGATCCTGTGCAGGGACACAGACAGGCCTGCTCCTGAGACACCCAGCCAGGGACAGGGCACAACAGGGTCCCTACTACAGAGTGTACATGTTATAAACTGTGTAAAGAAGTTCTCGATGGTTTATTAGTTGAAGTACCAACGTATTTATGTATTGGTTCCTTATTTATTGTGGGTAATTTGTACACCTTCCCCTACTGTAATGTGTATCCAAGAAGCATTAACCCTTAAGCCACCATCACAAGGTCATGTGGTGTAACATTTGTTCTATTGCATTGGTTATATGTTACCTTGTAATTAAATCCTGTAAATAGTTTTATAATGGTCTGCAAGCTTGTTTGATTGTAAGGGGAGGATCTCTGCTCAGGGACCCTGCAGCTGCTACCCAGGGAGGGGCCACTGGCTACTGGGTACCTCAGGATCCCACTATTCAGGTGAAGACACAGGTAGTGTCATACCCAGGGTTACAGCTGGAGTAGTGGAACATCAAAGACATTAAAAAGGGGAGATGAACATTAATGCTTGTGAAGAACAATTAACCATTAAGTCAACTGACTCCCACAGCTGCTGCACTGTAGAGCAAGAATCAAAGCAGAGTGCTTCTATTCCAGGTAGAAAACCAGCTTCCCTGCTTAACACATATACCCCAATTATGGGGGGCTGATTTTTTGGGAGGAAAATCATGTGTATGTGAAGAACTATGGTAGAAGCTTTGAAAATGATAGGAACTAGTCAAGTTCAGAGTGGCCACCTATCCTCTGTTCAAATTTTCTAACTGCAACCCAAACAGTGACTAGTCGATGCCTTGAAAATGGCATGGAGGTGGTTTCTTTCCAGACTGCTAACAGCACAGAACTGACAAGACTACTAACAATGTTTATTATTGTCATTGTCATTGCTGTGGAAATAGGAGCCCTGAAACTGACTACCTCCCTTTATTTTCAAGGCTTTTAATGGACACTTTGGGCATCGCTATTAAAAGCCTTGCAAATGAAAGAAGTTAATCAGTCTGGAGGCTGTTGATACTACAGTGCTACAATACCAACAGCCCTGTGCACTTAACATTGATTATTTATATGAAGTTCAGACACGTACATAAGTTAAGTACACAGCTGTTTTTCAGCCCTGGGCCTATTAATTGCATTTTATATGAAATATGCTGTTCCTACCACCAAACCCAGAATTGTGTATTAATATAATCTAAGTTTGGACTAAAATGATTAGGGGAAGCACACTTGTTAGTGCTGGAAAATGAAGGCAACAAAATATGAAAAACTGCTTCAGGATAGTTTACTCTTATAATTTAACAGTAATAATTAAAAGTCAGCATTGGAGCATCTAGTCTGACTTACATATCATACAGATAATACTCTATGAGGCCTAGAAACATTAGTTAACTTAAAGTATTTCAGTCTCCAGAGACTACATTAATGATAAATGTATACTACTTAAAGGGCTATTCCCAGACCCATTCTCTAGCCCAGTAGGGGCCAACCTTTTTGGAAAGCATATCACAAGTTAGAGCCACATCCTCCCTAAAAGCCATTCTAAGCCCCTCTCTCTACCCAACCTACTGCTCTGTTTTCTGCTCCCAGCCCTGTGCTCCCTGCCCAATTTGCTGCTTTGCTTTCTGTTTTCTGGTCTATCTGCTGTGGTGCTGCCTTTTCCCGCCCTGATCTGCCACATCCCACAGAGGCTGCATGTGCCACCGTACTGCAGGTTGGCCATCCCTGCTCTAGTTCCCACTGACCAGTCACATAAAATCCCCTTAACTTGCTCCCCAGCAGTAGTCCAGTCCACCTCAGGTAGTCTCCTGAGCATCAGGCCAAGGTTGAGTTTCTCCTTAGCCTGATCGTCCACTTCTGTGCATTCAAAACTCAGCTGGACTACAAGCTAAAAATAGAAAGTTCATCAACACCTGGATTCCAGCTCTTCAGTAACTTATTTCTTATCTCTACTGTTTATAATCAAAGCCAAGCATAATAGGAGATATAAGTAATGGGCAGACTGATTTCTATATTTCTAGAAAAAAATGCTTCTGGATTCCCCCCAGCCATCAAGCATAAGAATTGACTGTAATTAACATTTTAATGCAGAACTGAAAGTGTTTTGAGCATGCTGAGGACAATACAGGCCTTCTCAAGGCCCACAAAGAAAAAGGATGAACAAGCAGATTCAAATTCAGAGATTGCAAGGCCAGAATAAACCACCACAATCATCCAGCCCAATTCATGCATACTAAGACCATAGCATTTCTTCAGAAACTGAATAAAAGCATCTCTTTATAAAAATACTTAACCTTGTCTGAAAGACTCCAAACTATGATGAAACCACCATGTCGCCTGATAAGCTGTTCCACTGTTTAATTACACAGCTCAAAAACTGCAAGTTTCAAGGTTTAATTTGTCTAACTTGAACTTCCAGCCACTAGGTCTCAAGTCCTTATCAGCAAGGTCTAAATGCTTCCCATTGTCAGATGTGTCAGTACCTATTTGTGAGGGAGAGTGAATGACAGTTGAGTGGCTTCCTTGAGTAAAATGATTGTTTATGAACGCAGGGGTAGTGAACACAGTGGCTCAAGAGGCACATACTTGTACTTCAATGCAAGTGTTCAAGTCATGTCTCCTTATAAGGGAAAAATAATCATAGAAGGGGTAGTAATCTCAGTCTTCTCTAAGAAATGTTTATCTTCCGCTTAAGTCTTACATTACATTGCTTGTTTTCCAATTCCTGAATAATTTTTGTGGTCCTTTGTCTATGCCCCCCCAAATGTCCACACCCCCTGAACTAGACAAAATATTATAGAAGTGACTGTACCAATGCTGTGTAACGAGGCAAAACCACTCCCTTACTTCTATTTGATATGGTCTTTTTTATATATCAAGCCACAGCTGGTCAACTGACCTACGGCCTGTGAGAGATTAAATTACAGCCCATGAACTTCCACTAGGGTGCCACTCCCCACATTGCTTCTGCTGTTGTGGCAGCAGCTGGAGTATCCAAAGCATGCAGTATGGCAGGAGGAGGCCCAATAAGCTTGTTGCCTGCATGGTAATGATGGTGGGGCTCATGCAGCAGCAGCAGCAGCAGCAGCAGCATGGGGGTTCACTCACACAGCAGTGGGAGGGCTTGTGCTGCTTGTGTGGCAGACGGGGACGAGGAGACTCATTCACAGATAGTGACACGAGGAGGTTTGTGTTGCTTATGTGAGAAGAAACACCAGGGAGCTGTTTGGGTAGCCCCCATAGCATGCAGCCTATGCACTGTGTGCGCCATGAGGCCCATAACCAGTGCAGAATGTAGCCCCTGGCCACTCTGAAATTGGACAGTCTTCTTATTAGCCATTTTTGCCAAAGAACAACACTGAGTCATAACTAACTATAATATCCCACAAGTCTGCCTCTACACACTGGTTTTCAGGACAAAGTCTCCCACTTTGAAAATTTACCCTATATTCATAGTTCCCAAACATACCTTGCATTTGACTGCAATTTAAATCATTTCATAATGGTAACTTGTTATTTTCATATTTACTACGTCACCGATATTTGTGCCACCTGTAAACCTTAATGGCCAAGATTTTACCCTATTATATTAATAACATATTTAATGATACTGGACAAAAGCTAGTCTCCATCTTACCACAACAGAAATTCACTCACTGACATCTTCCTATTAATTACATTTTGAGATCTGTCAATGGGATAGTTTCTAATTTAGGCCGCTAATTAATCCCACGTGATTCAAGAAAATGTTTCCTTAAATTGTAATTTGTCCAAAAATAAGAGATAAAAGAGAAAAGTTTAAAAGATATAAATGATTCAGTAAAAGGAGGAAGAAAGACTCAGAAAAACAGAATAACACAAGAATTTCTCCCACTATGAAGCATTGCAGGAGAGATGGAGAAGAGATCAAAACTGGAAGAGCAAAAATACTGCACAAAAATTAATTAAAACCCCTGAAATTATGATAGACAGGGACAGGCAGCTACTGAAACTAACTTTTAGAACTTGAGTAAAATGCTATAGGGGAAAAAAAGCAGTAACCAAAACTTATGAGATATAAAGCATACAAAATCATAGCAAAAAATGCTTAGGAGAAACAATATCAATCCAAACACCTCATAAGCATACTGGTAAAAATATCAAATAAATTAACTCAATAATAAATCAATTAATGTTGATATTTTATTGTGCGATGCTTAGGCTGGCATTGCTTATGCAAGCTAGTTTTTCCACTTGCATTGTTTTTTCTACTTATATAGGGTTTTGCATCCTATGCTTTCGTCTTCACTGTGGTTTGGTTGCTATGACCTAGTTTCACATTTTTACTGCTTTGTATCAACTTAAAACCAGTGAAAGATGACACTGGTATCAAGATTCTACTTCCTGCAAAAAAGCCTTAATACTATCTTCTTTCTGCACCAAGAAAGACCTGCTTTTTGGATTCCCTAGGGGTGGCATAGTGGGAATTCAGGAAGGCCATAAAACAAGGAACGTTAAAAGAAAAGGCAAGGTTAAGAGACTGGGTCAAGTTAAGCATAAATTCTGACAATGTTGCAAAAATGGTTAGAAAAAGTTTAACAAAAAAGCAGAATGGGCAGGATGAAGAGAGAAGCAAGGATAACACCTAGATTTCTGAAATCTGAATCAGAGTTAGGACCTCAGTTAATAAGAGGATTGAAAAAATGACTATTTGCCAATAAAATAAAATTTTTAAACGATTAGGTAATAGTTTTGCTTGCACGTGGAAGATGATGAGTCAAGGCAGGGGTACAAGCAGGAGATAAAGAGAACTGTAGAACTGAACAGTATCTGCATAGAAATAAGGGGCAAGTTAGTAATGATGAGATGTCTTGGAATGTGAGGATATAAGGGAAACCTGCCAAGGACAGAGCCTTGAAGTTGTTCACAGACAAGTGAATGGGAAGCTGTAAAGTTGTTAGAATAGAGAGACTAGCAAGCAGAGAGGTATGTTTTAAGGCATGAGTGCTGGTTTCATGCCTGAAAAATAAAGCAGGAGGAAGAGGGAGAGAGACTCAGGTCTTGTCTACAGCAGGGATCTTCAGTGACCATAAACATCTTTGGCAGGATTGTTATAAGCAACCTCATTTGTGAATTGAACCCTTATCTATGCTGGGAATTTCAGTTTTGGCAGCAAGGTTATTAAAGTATAACTGAATCTATACAAACCTCTAGTAAAGACCAAAAAAGCCAATAAAGGCAAGACTTTTGTTCAGTTAGAGCTCTCACCAAATTTCTGCAGCAGTAAGCTAAGTAAGTGGAGTTGTATCTGACTGACCACATGAAGTTTACTTTGTTGCATTTTCACTCTATTTTAGGTGTGGGTTTGGGTACATTATCAAGTTATTACAAAATCATTTAATTATTCCTATACCAGGCCTGCTAAATACCAAAATACTCTGTATAAAAATAATTTTCATTTCCCCTCTGCATAGATGGAGCTAATGAGTCCTTTGCCAAAGACTCAGGAGGACTATTTTATCCAGGAGGATCAACTCTAACAAGACAAAATCAACAAACCTTTAGACCTACGTCATTATCATCATCATAATCAGGGGAATTTTCCATTGTTTCAATGTGAAAGCATAAATCATAGATAACATTTAAAATTTAAATAAATATAGGATAAGTTTAGAAATGTTAATGAAACTAAGTAGGTTCACGTAGTTTTAAGTAAAATTGGAATTGTACAAAAATGTGCACAATGAAACACAAAACTATCTGAAAGGTGTTTACAAAGAGGATGGAGCTGTTCTGTTCTCAGTGGTGGCAGATGATGGAATGAGAAGCAATGGTCTCAAATCACAGCAATGAAGGTTTAGGTTGGATATTAGGAAAAGCTTTCTCACTAGGAGAGTGGTGAAGCACTGGAACAGGTTACCCAGAGAGGTGGTGGAATCTCCATCCTTGGAGGTTTTTAAGACCCAGACAAAGCCTTGGCTAGGATGATGTAGTTGGGGAGGTCCTGCTTTGAGCAGCAGGTTGGACTACATGATTTTCTGAGGTCCCTTCCAACCCTGATTTTCTATGAAACAAAGAAATACAGGGCTGCAAAGGTGCTTCTGTTTAAGTTAAATATTGAGAACTCTGTTAACATGCATAGGGCATGTCTACACGTGCATTCACACTAGCTTAAATTTACTGTGCAGTAAGTGGAAATAGGCCAGCATCTACACGTGAAGATAACCTTGGACTAAATTCAGTCCCAGGTCAGAGCAGCCTGCCATGTGCCCCTGTGACCACTGGTGGGAACTGCAGCCTGTGGCCAATAGCTGCAAGCACTTGGGACTAACTACTCCCAAGTTGAAGCCAGGAGAGGCAGCTAGCCAGAAGTCCTGGAGCTGTGCTCAGGCTGGACCCCTAGTTGCTCAGCAGACCCAGCAGGGAGGCCCGCTGGGCTGCTGAGCAGTAATGTGTCTACACATGTTACTGCACAGTAAGTAATTGGGATTAAGTTTGATACCTGCATGATGCAGGTATCAAATTTATGCTCAAGTTGGAATAGGTTGTCATATTTACTGTATGGTACAGGTGTGCAAATGTAGACATGCACCTGTACTGTGAAGTAATTTTGGTTACTGTTCAGTAATTGTGCACATGTAGACATGCCCATAGTTGTTCTGATGCATGTGTAACCTAGCCAATGGAAGGACGTATGGAAAGAATCACATCTTAGTAAATTGCTAAAGTATAAAATACTCTGCTTCAATGGACAATATTCAAAACACAAGACTGAAGACTTTGGGGATCATAGTGAACAACAGTCACCAACACACTAAGAATCAACCGCTCCAAAATGATCCAGGTTTTAAAAATTAATATAAAACAATTAGATGAAACAAAACTCGAAAGTTAAAAGAATAATTATCTATCATTTGTAGACTTTTCTAACAAAAGACTCTACAGCAGAAAGTAATCTACAAAAGAAAGACCAGTTACCTGTTAATTACAGTAAATAGTTATAAAATAAAGATTTAAAAAATAAAAGAGCCGAACAACTTTTGCCATTATTATTCCCATTGTGATAGTATCCCAAAAGTATTAGGTTATGTAAGAGAAAAAGAATGTAATTTCCATTTATTCATAACAAATGTTGTATTAACTGTGAAAGTGAAATAATAATATACTGGAAAAAATCAAAAGCAGTCATTCTATATCCACTATAAGTAAAATTCTTATTTCATGAAACAGTATTCCCCTATTATTTTTCAGAAATTAGGAGTGATACATACGCTATACTGCCACGTAGTGGTAAGATGGATAATAATGCTTTCTACTTGAAATTTTCTATCTGACATCCAAATGATTTATAAATGTTAATTAATATAGCATAACAAGGGACATAAAGTACAATATTCCTGTTCTACAGATGAGAAAATGGAGCACAGAGGTTAAGCTACATCTGATGTAGCGACCTATAAGTTTATCAGGGGTGACCACCAGGATCTGGGGGAACATTTGTTCACCAGAGCACCCCAAGGGATGACGAGGTCGAAC
>NW_017728943.1:131442811-131447838 GCF_001723895.1 Crocodylus porosus
AGGTCCCTTCCAGCCCTAATGTCTATGAAATCTATGAAATCTAAGGAGGAACAACAGGAAATTTTCCTTTGACTTTAATATGACTTTAAGGGGGACTATACAGACAAGACTTGAACCCACAGGCTAGATACAGACATTCAAAAAGGCTAAAGCAGAAGAACTGATCCAACCTTCATGGCTTTCTATGAAGTGTGTAAATTGGACCAAAAGGAAACAGAAAACACATTCACCCCTGAGATGAGGGACACAGATGCCTGCATTGGCTGGAGCCAGCAGGATGGAGCACTCACATGCTTCCCAGTAAGCTGGAGACCGCTCAGGGCAGCTGAACGCAGCCAAGCTGCCCACCCCTGACTGGCTGCCTGGCACATGCCCTCTACCCCTGCTGTCAGCTCCAGGGAGGTGGGCGGCAGCAAAGAATCTCTCCCCAACCCCACTTCCGCTGCCAGTGGCAGCAAAGGGGAAGGGGTAGAGGCAGAGGCCCCTACCCCAGCCTTCCACAGTTGGTGGGAAGCATGGTGGGGGTTTCCTGCCTCTCCCCCCCACTGCCTAGCCCAGCAGAGTTTCTCTCCCTAGCCCTGCCCCCTACTGGCTGTCAGAGGTGGAGGCCCCTGCCATGCAGATTCCCCCCCAGTAGAGCTGGGGGGGGCTCCATGGCAAGGGCTTCCCTCTTTCCCCCACTGCTTGGCACAGCTCTCTCTTCAGCCCCACCCCTTGCCAGCTGTGACCAGTGGAGGTAGAGATGGAGGCCCATGCCATGCAGCCCAGGCCCCAGCTGTTCTGGCTGGGTCTCCACTTGTCTTCAGGACAAGTTATACTCCCTTCATACTCCTAGAAATCTGACTTTGCAAAGTACAATACAAGGAATTAAGGGTTCTGAGAACTTTGCTGGACTGGACACAAAACTTACTGCAAAACAATTAGTGCCCAAACTTAGGTTTTTTATAAGCATTCCATGATTTTTTGCTTTAAATGGATTCAAATTAACAAATTTGCTTGGTAGTTGTGGAAAACTTCTAAAATATATTTCTTAATAAGATTTTTTTTGTTGTATTCATCTAAAGGAGACCAATGTCACTGACAAATTCCATTGTATGACACATCAAACTAGCTAGGCTTTACATCAAGTAGTACAACTGCTTGTTCAGATTTGCCATCAGAAGAAGCAGAACTCTGTATTAGTATCAAAGCAAGGTACCCTATTACGTAATTCTGCTAAATAATAAAATGTTACACAAGGCAATTTACTACTGCTCTGACTGTTGCTGAAGTCTGGTGTCAGTGATTTTGGCCTGCTTAAAATCCTTTTTCTATTTTGTACTTTCAGGCGACACCTAGAGGCTCTTTCTTGCAGGTGCTAGATTTATCTTTTTTATTCAAGTGCAGACTATGTAGATCAGATGACGTAGTGTCTATTCTTAATAAAAATGCACTTTTAATATTTTCAGAATGAACACTAATGTTATTATTTTAAAGCAGTGATTCTCAACCAGGGTGCTGTGAAATCCTTTTAAGGATGTTGCAGGTTTTGGGCAATACTGGCAAACTCTTAGGTGTGCAAACACCTACCCATGATTCAACAAGATAAACCAGGAGTTTTCAAATAGGAATTAATAGTGTCAAAAAATTCTCACCTATTGTGGTCTTCCTGAATTCCTTCCAATAGATGAATTTCTCCATTATTCTTCTGTTGTCAAAAAATGAGTGAAAGTTAAGACATGGAATTTTCTGCAGAGTGCCAGGAGTTTAATAAGATTCAGAAACACTGTTTTAAAGGAAAACTCTAACAGTGTAATCATAACACATCAATATAATCACAGGATCATAGGAAAGTAGGGCCAGAAGGGACCTCTTAAGGTCTTCTAATCCAGCCCCCTGCTCAAGGTAGGATCATCCCTGATTAAGCTCAGCTGATTATGCAAGTTTTCAAGGATCAAGATTCCACAACATCTCCAGGTAGCCTGTTTCAATGCTTGACCACTCTGTCAGAAAGTCCCTCCTAATCTCCAACCTAAATTTACCCTGCTGCAGCTTGAAGTCAGTGCTCCTAGTCCTGTTCCACACAACCACAGAGAAAAGCCCATTTCCACGTTTTTATAATCACCCTTCAGGTACTTGAAGACTGTTACCAAATCCCCCCAATCTTCTCTTCTCCAGGCTAAATAACCCTAGTTTTATCAGCTTTTCCTCAGTAGCCACAGTGTCAGTTTTTACTTTCTATACACAGCAAATTCAATACAGAAAGCAGGGAACATATGGTATGCAACTTGTCATGGAACAAAAAAGGCTCTTGAATCTAGTGCAGAAAGAATGAAGTTGTATAAACTCATGTTATTACACTACTTGTTCCAAGCAATCCCATATTTTTTCCAGAACTGATTTTGTACATTTTTACACAGGGTTTGAAATATCTTCCTCCAGAAGCAGATTCAGGGAGGTACAGTGGTGTATTCACACCCTATATTAGCTGCATACTGCAGTGGTGCCCAATCTTTTCATCCTGTGGGCTAGATGAGCAATGCCAGATTGGTCCATGGGCCAGATCTGGTGTGTGAGTCCCGATCCAGCCACACGGCAACACCCTGCCTGGGGCCTGATCTACCTGCATAGGGCTTGGAAATTTGGCAGCAGGGTCCCAGTGGCCATCTTAATTGCCACCACTACCCTGCTGCCAAGTTTCTGAAACTGTAGAGAACACCATGGGTTGGATGATATAGTTCCACAGGCCGGATCCAGCCCATGGGTTGGAAGCTGAGCACCTGCATCTACAGTGAGCTCTCCACCACTATGAGCTTTTGTCTCAGGCACTAATTGCACTCTCTAGACCAGGGGTGGGTAATTATTTTGGGTGGAGGGCCGCTTACTGAGTTTTGACAAGCCATCAAGGGCTGCATGATAGGTAGTCAGGGGCAGATAAATATTAATTTTCTAAATTTTAAGGGGCCCCGTGGGCCGGATAGAATGGCCTGGCGGGCTGCATTTTGCCCACCCCTGCCCTAGACCCATGAGTTCTCCACTGCATCTCCATTTTCAAAATCCCAGACCCACTCCTGTCTTCCCCACTCTTTGGAGTTTCCCTAGACACCATAATACAGACAAAGCTCATTTGATTATTGTTTGGGCTGTCAAAATTCCCATTCTGGATTTTACAGATACTGCTCCAAGCTTCCATTGCCATCACATTTTCTCTAGTATATTAATGAGGAGGAGAAGGGAGAGTGCAACTGAAGTGTGTGTGGAAGAAAAGTGAAGGTAAAAAAAAGAGTCTCAGCATGAGAGAGAGAGAATGTACTGCTTTTGCAATGTACCTCATCATATTTGGTTTTCTGAATGACATCTTCAAATAGCTCTTGAGAACACATGTTTTCTGTTATGGCAACATATTGTATTCCCATCACATCCCTGAATTAGTTAGGAGTGGATTCTAAATCTCCTTTCAAACAATTTCCAGTACCAGGAAATGGAACAAAAGGCTTGGCAGCTGAGAAACTGAGAAAATGCTGGTCTTTAATCAGCTTGTCAGATTTTGATACTAATATCTTACTCTCCCTAAATATGTGGAATTTCCAATTATGTAATAATGAAAAAGCACAGAACATTCTATTATTAAATGAGAAAATAGTTCTGTTTCAATTTAATACAAAGATATTAAATACATGTATGTATGATTTAAAGAACATATATGTATGTCCTTAGTGTATTCAACAAACGCACACGGGGCATGTCCACACTTGCAGGCTTGCAGCAGCTCAAAAAACAGCGGTACAAATTGTGCCAGAGATTTGTGCCTCAGCACATGTGCCTAAACACACACTTTGGTGTGGGGCAAATTGTATGTGGCTGGGTGTAGGGGTATGTGGGGTGTGTAGGTGGGTGAGAGGGAATTGGGGTGTGTTAGTGGGTGTGGGGAAATGGGGTCTGTGGGTGTGGGGGGCCCGCCACATGCCCCCCCCACACACACCCTGTGGTGCACAGCCCCAGTGCTGGCAGCATCATCCAGGTGAGCTGGTGGGGCCATGGCCTGCTGCACCACAGCCCTGCGCTGGTGGTGCCGCCTGATCTGGGGTCTGCACAAAGCAAATAGAGCCAGCTTAACCTGGTCTGGCCTTACCTGGCCTGCCCTGCTAGTGCGCGCCTTCGGACAAGACCCGTGGCTGGTGGCAGGAGCTGTCCCAGTCCTATCCAAAGGTGTGTGTAGCAGTGCAGGCCAGGTTGGGCCAGGCCAGCTCTGTTCACCATGTGCTGACCCTGGGTCAGGTGGTGCCGTGCTGCCACAGGGTGTGCTTACAATGAGCCATGGCCCCGGTGGCCCAACTGGTTTGCCAGCACTGGGAGCAGTACACTGCAGGGGGTAAGTGAGGGGGGTGGGAGTCTGGCAGCCCATCTGTCCCCCCCAACAAACCTCACACCCACAAATTCCCCCACAAACCTCATACATCCATCCACAAACCCCACATACCTCCCGCACCCCCTGCCACTCCCCCCCCACATAACAAACCACACGCCATACCCACAACATCCCCCCTGCCAGGAACCACACAGTTTCCCCACCTTCATGTCTCTACTCACCTGGGACAGCGCCTGAGTCTGGGTCACTGCTGCAGCCTTGCTCCACTCCTATTTGCCCCAGCATGAGGCAGTATGCTGGAGCAGTGGGGCACAGAGCAACCATAAAGATACTCTGGCCAAGTGCCAGAGCATCTCTCCGGAAGACTCAGCCTCCACCACTTTTTTTCTGCATGTCTTTTTTTTTTATACCAGGATATCCCGGTATCAAATTTAGAGTCCATACTGCAAATATGCAGCTCAGGGAACATTTTTTTGGTCTTAGTGTGCCTCCTGTGACATCTCAAACTGCTTTACGATACCACAACAGGTGCATAAGTGCTCATTTGGATGAACCCACAATGTCCTTTCTCCAAATCTTTATGCAGTTATAGTTTCATAGTTTCTAGGGTCAGAAGGGACCTGAACAGATCATCTAGTCCGACCCCTTGCCATGGCAGGAAAGAGTACTGGGGTCAAAC
>NW_017728943.1:131450253-131463522 GCF_001723895.1 Crocodylus porosus
GGGACCTTCTTTTTACCTCCTATGTATTTAAAAAAGGACTTCTTATTGTCCTTAATCTGGGAAGCTAGTCCCTTTTATTTATTTATTATTATGATGATGATTATTTTTGAAAGATATACTTTACCTTCAGGATTATGCAAGTATTTTACTCTCACCCCCACTCCCCCAGTTCCCCCCAGGGATGATCATCTAAATAGGCTCAGAGACTTAAAATGGACAAAGATAAAAGACTTGGAAACATAGCCTGGTGTGTAGCCACTCCACAATTACTTTTACAAACTGTAGTTGGACTAGCACAGCTTGTATCTGAGAGTTCAGGCAGGACCTGATCTAAGAGGGTACAGGGTATCTTTCTTTACCCAAAATGTAAAGGTTAAAGAAATGGCTTACATGCTTAATTAACCATACATTAACAAGTGAAATACATATAAGTATGCCATGTAAGGCCAGTCTTTTAGAAACCACTAGAACTACTCACATGAGTAAGGGGAGTCATCTGTTATAGCTGATTATAGTTCTTGTTCTTTTTTCTTCAAGCAAATGTTTGAGGTCTTGGAAAAATAAATGCTTGAGGATGCATTCTTTTTCCTTTTTTTTTTAGTTGTATAAACACAGGTGGACAATAGTGCTGAAATAAATACAATCCACAACTAAAACTAGAGAACTTCAAAGATGAGAATCACTGAAGTTAAGTTTTATACAGTTCTTAATATAAAGATTGTAATTTTTGGTTCCCCTCAGCCAAAGATTTCCTGAAGGAAATTACAGATATGAAGCTCTTTCTTATATGAACTTCTAATCATCAATTGGCAGGTTAAATGTAAATTCTGGACCCCAGGAAGCATAAGCGACTGGTAGGGGGTGCACAGGGGTGCACATGCTCCCCCTGATGGCCAACTTTGATACTGTTAGTAGGGCTGGTGCCCCTTTGACAGGGCTGCCATCGTTGGCGGCTTCTGTCAGTGCCCCACCCCCGATTCAGGAGGTGCCAGTCCCTCGTGCCCAGAAGAAGTTCATATCTTTAATTGCCCAACTAATACCCTAGCAAACTGCATACAAAAGTGGGGCAGAGCTGCAGTGAGAAAGAGTAAATAGAAATTGATTTTTTATTTAGACTAGACATTAGAAAAAAGTTCTTCACAGTCAGCGTTGCCAGATCTGGAACGGGCTCCCAAGGGAGGTTGTGCTTGCCTCATCCTTGGGGGTCTTCAGGAGGAGACTGGACAGGCACCTGACTGGGATCACATGATCTCAGGTTTGGTGACCCTTTTCTTGCCTGCCTGGGGCAGGCTGTCCAACTATATGGCTCACTGAGGTCCCTTCCAACCCTAGAATCTATGAATAAATATCTAATTTACTATGTATACGTTTATATGCATTGGTTGTATGCTTTCCTGCTTCAAAAAAAAGGTCTTTGAATTGAAATATAACCTAGATCTCAGTGTCCATGGCCTTGGTTGTATTACTTATGTTAAAGTTGTGCATGCTCTATATTATTCAGGATCAGTAGGTTTGAGAAAGTCTGAACCTTTGAACTACTGTCCTACTTAAAAGTGTTGAGCATGCCCAGTTGGCGTAAAAGTGACATACAGGTTTTGGCACCAAAAATTGAGAAAGAAGAGATGCACTTCCTGAAGTGATTAACCTCATGACTGGATGAAGTTTGAAAGAAGTATCAAAGGAGTGATTGACAGGTATGTGTGTTGTTTGAAGGAATGATTGGTATAAGTTGTAAAAGTACAACTGGTATGGAAAAGTGGTGTGATTAGAGGGCTATGAAAGAGCCCGAGCCTGAGGTTCTGCACATGATTGGTGTGTGACTGGCGACATGTGACTGAAGGTGTAGGTCTGTGTGTGTAAGTGTGCAATTAGTGTGATTCGAGAGGAGTGGATGGATCTATTGGCATAATCCATTGGTTTAGATAAAAGTTGTTGATTGTTGAGTGTATCTTCATTGGGTGCAAAGCTCCCTACTAGATGTTGTAGTCAATCCCAGACTGGCTAATCACTAGTCGCTGATAATCACCACCTTTGGAGGGTAACATATTAGCCATCCCTATTAAAGGAGTGAAGCCTCTGCATGAGAGGAATACTTCTGGGAGAAAGGAGGAAAATTATATTCTTTGACTCATTGTGGCTAATAGAGCCTGTGAGTCCTTGTGAGAATAAGCCCAAGCCTACACCCACATTGTTGCAAGTGTGAAGGGAGACAGGGAGCTTTGCTCTCTGGCTTTTACTCTCTCCCCTGTAATCCTTTGGTTTTTTCCCCTTCCCTGCTGATTAGCTCTATATTTGACATTGTTGATTGTTGTTTGTTAATTAATACTGTGATAATAATAGTCTTGTTGTTTCCAATCTATAATGGAGTCTGTTGAATTTGTCCAAGTCCCTTTGTCACCAAGTTAGTGCAAGGCCATAGGTTTAAAATTGGTAAGAGTAGGCTCCTCTACCACTTTCATTTGCTGGGTGAGTTAATTAGATAATTTGCATAGCCCCAGTCAACAGAAAGAACATGTTTTCATTAACAGGGCATTTGGAGAGCTAAATTCCCTGGCTTCCATGGAGCCACAGATTATTTTAGGCTACTAGGACTGGAAGGGTCTTCAATGGTGCAGAACAAAGGGGGGGTGGCAACCTACTGCACATGTGCCACAAGTTTGCAGTCTCTATGTGCAGCATGGGGCAGATTGGCAGGGGGATGGAGACAGGCAGCACAGTGGCAGACTGGGCAGAAAGCAACGGATCAGATAGAGGAAGGAAATCAGAATGGCAACTTGGGGAGAATGCAAGGCTAATTTGTGGCATGCCTGCCAAAAAAGTTGGCTTCCATTGTTCTACAAAATTACTACAATTGCAGTCAGTCAAGGAATTTATTGCATGGCTCTTTCTTGATATGACTATAAAAAGGGATGATTTGCAACTGAAGAAATAGCATTTAGACTGAACCATCAGTCACTTGGAGGATAAGTTAACTGAGTTAATTCGCTTTGACTACTAGTGCTGCAGTTTACAATACAGACAAAAGGTGAAACCCTGTTCTCAACAAAATCACGGTCACACTAAAATCAAGGAGTTTGGCCACTAATTTCACCCATGGATTTAATCCTTTTAACAAAAATGAATATTCATAGTTAGTTGCCTACAAATCCAGACAGCATGCTGAAATGGTTTAGTAGAAAAAGAATCATCAATGAACTTTTTTTAAAAATGACTTCTTTGAGCAAAAATCAGAGAGCAGAAAAATTCTCGAAATGTTTTCCTGCTGGTTTAAAAACTAAAACTTGAGAGTCAAGGCAACAGGGATTGTACCAGCCTGTCACCCATCGCAAAGACAGCACCACTTTAAGCCAGTGCGGAGGTCAACATCATCTCCTACTCTCCCCTAGTGCACTTCCCGACCTGCCACTCTGCTCCCTGGTACCCCTGCCCCATTTGCTGTTTTGCTTCTTGCTCCCTGCCCCATCTGCTGCTCTGTACCCTGCCTGTACTGCCTTCTGTTCCCTTCCTGATCATAGAAATCAGTCAAAGAAGATGGGTTGGAAAGGACCTCCAGAGGTCATCTCATCCAGCCCTGAGGCAGAATCACCCCTGTCCAAACCATCCAATACAAATCCCTCATCTAAACTCTGACACATCAGACCTAACACCTTAACTTGCCATAGGTAAAGCAGAGGAACCACAGCAGCCAATGTCTGGCTTCTGTAAAAGGCTGTTAATATACACTCAAGAGATCTTGGGAAGGCGGCCATAGCTCTGGCTACAGAAGAAGGCAAAAACCCATGCAGGCCTCACCAGTGTGACCATGAGGTAAAATCCCTTCCTGACCCCTAATCTGGCAATCAGTCTGACCCTGAGCAGAGGGGAAAGAAGACCCTCTAGCTAGGAACCTGCAGCTTTACTTCCAGCATTGGGACTCCCCATCCCTGGCTGTAGTCAACACCCAGCACCTCTGACGGAGGCTTGAAGACAAGGAGCAATGGTCTCCAGTTGCAGGAGGGGAAGTTCAAGAAGAATGTGGAGAAGCTTGAGAGAGAGTCCAGAGAAGAGCCGCTTGTATAATGAGAGGTCTGAAGAGCAAGCGTTATGAGGAAAGGGTGACAGATATGGGGCTGTTCAGTCTATAATAGAGAAGACTTCGGGGGGATTTGGTGGCAGCTTACAAACATATTAGGGGTGAGCATCAGGGGCTAAGCGAACCCAGTGCCCCAGGGGAAAACGCCCCTCAAAGCACCACAGGGGAAAGCCAAGATCAATGGTCATCAACTCCTAGGTTTCAGACTGGATACAAGGAAGAACTTTGGGGTTTGTGTAACCGGACTCTGCAATAGACTCTTGGGGTTGGTGCAGGCACCCGCCCCAGATCTTCAAAAGGAGGCTAGACGCACACCTTGCTGGAGTAGTTAACCCCACCCGTTTCCTGCCCCATAGGAGGCTGGACCCTGTGACCTTCCAAGGTCCCTTCCAGCCCTCGGCTTCTGTGAATCTGTGAAGTTCAGGCAAGATATGAGGAAACACTATGGCACAAGCGCAGTGAAGCCCTGGAACAGGCCACCCAGAGAGGCTGTGGCATCCTAGTCCATCCTGGGAGGTTTCTAAGTCCTGACTACACAAAGCCTATGCTGGGATGTTATAATTGGTGACAGCCCTACTTCAGACAGGCCCCCGCTAAGCTCCATAAGTGAGATCCCTGCCGGCGCGTGCGCACTGCAGCCTTCCCCTCCTCCCACGACGCATGCTCTCCACGGCCGCAGACGCGGAACCCCAGAGTGCTGCTCGACTACCGCTTTGTCCTCTAAGCCCCGCCTCCAGTGGGCGCATGCGCAGTGCATCGAAAGCCGTTTCCTTGGCAGCCGCTGTTGTTTTCGGCGCAACTATTGTGAGCAGCCGGGGGGGAGGGGTGAGAGAGACCAAGTGAGGAAAGAGGGAGGCTGCGGGAAGCAGCGGTGCCACCGCCAGAGGAGATGCGCTAGCCTCGGCCAACGTGAGTGGGGTTCCGCCCGCGACGTGGGGCCCCATCCCCAGCAGCCGGGGGGTTGGGGAGGAGGGATCTGAGCGCGGCGCCGAGCGCGGGCCGTGGCGAGAGGGGCTTCGGCAGTACCACCGCGGCCCCACGTTCTCAAGCCGCACCTTTGCCTCCCCACCCCCCCTCCCCGCGAGGCTTGTGGTCTGCTCCGAGGAGGCGGGGCGGGGTTCAGCTGCTCCCGGAGGATGACGTCACGCGCGGTTCCCAGGGGGTTCATTCCCCCAGCCCCAGCGCCCGCCGCGCCTGTGCGGGGCAGTTCCGTGCCAGGGCTCCAGGTGGGCGCTCCAAGAAGAGGGTGCTGGGTTTCTTTGAGGGGAAGGGGCTAGTGAGTACTCCCTGTTTTGAGTGAGCTGCCCCCCAGGGCTGAGTGGAATTACCACCTACAGTCCCGGCTACCCTGCTGGGGTCTCGTGGTCTGGCTTTGGAGCATGTCTGGTGGCAGTGTCCCACAGTCAACCATCACACTTGCTGAGCGCCGTTCCAGCGGGAGCGGGTGCCTTCTTTAAGCACCTTGTTGCCTATTCAGCACCCTCCTAGGGCACCAGAGTGGCAAGGGGCATTTCCTGACAGGGGCTGACTAAAAACTGCACTGTGGTTTAGTACAGTTAAGCTCATGTCCAGTGAGCGCTTTAATAACTCCATGTAATAATTGCAGTCCAGTGATTTGCAGCTGTTGCAAGTGACTGTGTCCAGGTCCGTAGCGCAGTGAGATCCTTTTGAGTTGGTACTAGCTTGATACAGTGTTAGGAGGCGTTGGACTGTCTTAAGGTATAGTAACATTTTTGATCATGAAAGACTTGATTTTTTCTTCTAAACAGGGCTTATGCAGTTTGATCAGTTTGAATTGGGTAATTGCATCCTACCAACTAAATTATCTCATGACCCAAATTGGATAATAGTGTCTAAGTTTTCTGTTGAATAGAATTTTTATAATACGTATGCTTTTACTTCATCACACACTGTATAGTCTGTAAAAAAACACTTGAGATCTTCAGAGTAAAAAGTGTAACTTCTTTTAATTTAGAGTAAGAAGTATACTGTTGCTTCAGTATATATTTGTACAAACAATAGTAGCTGACTTGAGGCTGCCATTCTGAAGATTTGATTTGAATAAAAGTTGGAAAACTACTTTTTAAAAACAGGATAGATTGGATATTGGGAAAATGGAAAAGAAATTAGGCAGGAAGATATACAATAAGCCATTAGACTCTCTGGATGCAGACTACTGTTTTCTTTTTATTACTAGCTGTTAGGAATATAAATCTATTCTGAAGGATTCATAGACCGCAAGGCTGAAAGTGACCTCGGAAGATCATCAGGTCTAGCCACCTGCACTAAGCAGAAAAGATAACTGGGGTCAGGTGACCCCTGCAAGGTGACTGTCCAGTCTCCTCTTGAAGATTTCTAAGGTAGGGATTTCTAGATTGCACCGCCTCTGGAGGGAGCTTATTCTGCAGTCTGGACACCCCACCTGAAGAATTTTTTTCCTTATCTTGAGCCTGAATCGATCTTCCAGAAGTTTGTGGCCATTACTTCTGATTTTCCCCTTGGCTGCCCTGGTAAACAGTTGCTCACTGAGTGCTTGATATACTCCCCTAGTGTAGTGGTAAGCTGCTACCAGGTCCCCTCTCAGCCTTCTTTTCCTCAGGCTGAATGTCTTTTTTTAATGTTTCTTTAATAGGAAGCAGTTTTCCAGCATTATTAGCACTGGTCAAGGGAAATAATATTGTCAAGATAAAAAAAAATTAGAATTAGGTGGACAAGATTCTTTGGATATCTTTTATTAGACCAACTAAATTGTTGGAAACATTGTTCTTTGCAAGCTTTTGAGCACAAACACCCTTCTCCAGGCATAGGGAGAGAGTCTGCTGTTGTTTTGTGTTTTCCTGGAAGGAATAGAAGCCAATATGCAAAAATGCAGGTCTATGAAAAAGCAAAAATACATGGCAGTGAGGATCAGACCAAGAAATCCATGGACCAACATACATATTCTCATAGAGCCAACAATTGCCCTAAATGCACCAAGAATGCTGTACTATACAGCCAAGCCCTTTGATACTACTGAATTTGTACCGAGCAGGACACCTGGAATCGTTGCCTCGCAAATCTCAAAAAGGGCTTTCACTCAACAAGGATGCTCCTCCAGAGAGAGATCACACTTTTGAAAGAGCCACCTGGATACCACGTGAAGAATTGTTGAAGTTCAAAGAGAAAATCCCTATGAATTGCACCTTTAGTTATGACATATCAACCTTCCCCGGAACCTATACGGAAAATTCTCAAATAATTGCAACCCATACTAGAAGAAGACTCAATTCTTAAAGATACCTTCCCAGAACCGCCCATCCTAGCCTTTAAACAAGTGCCAAACATTGCCATCCTTATTACCAGAAGCAAACTTCCTGTGGCCCAAAGTGCACTCAAAGGATCCAGACCATGCCAGGGCAAGAAACGTAAAGCCTGCCAACACATCTCCACCACTCTTACAATTACTACACCCTGTAATGGGGTCTTCTTGGGGCTGATTTAGCCCAGAAACAAGTGGGCAGGCCATGGTTAACTGCCCACATTCTCATCCACCACATCTTGTTAGAATTAATTAGTTAATAATGTAATTAAGCAGGAGGCTGCCAGTTTCCTGCCCCGATACCAGGGGGCACTATCTGTGGCTCCATTCCTCCCCTACACCACAGCCCAAGCCACACAGATGGCATCTAGGTGTTATCATAATCACCCCCTCCCCACCCTACACTGGGCCCCCGAATCCTCCTAATTGAACCCTGTCTAGATTCCTTTCCTCAGGTGGTCTCATCCGCCTTCATACTAGGCAACATAGCTCCCTGAACTGCTCCTGCTTCAGGAGTGGTCCATCCAGAACCTTTCCCTCACTAGCCCTGGCCCACCTCCAGGCCAGTCAGAACTCCAGGCCCTCAGCTCTTGGGCGTCCTTTGCAGCAGGCCCCCAGCCCTTCAACCCTTCCAGTCCTGGCCCTAGCATTGACCAGTCAGGGGAAGTTCAGACAAGCCTGAGTCTATGGCCTTTTCTTTCTCTCTGGGGGTCCACCCTCCAGGCCCTCCAAACAAGGGATAACCCACCGGGTTGTGGGGCCTAGGGGTGATAACTGGCTTGGCATTTCCTGGGGGCTCCTGTACCACCAGGCCACCCACTCCTGGCAGAGTGCAGTTTTAGGTCATACCCAGAACCACGAGCTTCTTTACCATCCCCTACAGCTCCTCCTTTACCTCCAGATGATGCTAGCAGCCCTCCAGCCAGGCAAAACTGCCTTGTTTGTATGGGCAACCCTAGGTTCAAAATGGCTGCCCTCATCAGGCACCTGGTAGCTGCCAGCTCCAGCCCTTTAAAGTGGCAGGCACAAACAGTGCCCTGCCACACACCCCACAACAGGACCCATCACCATTTCTGGATCTTACACCTGCGCCTCCAGAAATGTAATACTGTACATCTCATCTAGTGCACTAAATGTCCTGCTGGAAAATAGGTAGGAGAAACCAAACAACAACTGTGCACCAGAATGAATGCACACTAGAAATCTATCAAAGACAAAAATACCCAATTACCTGTAGGTGCACACCTCTCACAAGACAACCACTCTCTCTCTCTCTAGTCTCTCAGTTCTAATCCTCAAAGGGAATTTACAAAATACCTTCCCTATGAACTTCACTTCATAAATCTACTGGATACAAAAATCATGGACTAAATATAGACATTCGATTTATGGCACGTTATAACCTGCCTGCCATCTGATAACCCCAGGTAACCTCTCTACAATTTACCAGCTACATTCTATTATCAGGTCAACATTTCCCCCTTTCTCCTGCACCTTCCTCTCTTGCATCTATTGTTTCCCATGGCCTCTGATCATCACTGCCAGGCATTTTTATTTTCACAGACATGCATTTTACATATTGGCTTCTATTCCGTCCAGGAGAACACAAAAAAGTTGACTCTCCCTATGCCTGCAGAAGGGTGTTTGTGCCTGAAAGCTTGCAAAGAAACAATTGTTCGAACTATTTAGTCAGTCAAATAAAAGATACCACATTTACCCAAAGAACCCTGTCTGCCTATGTTCTTAGATCAAGACGGCTACAACCAACACCTCTAAAACATGCAAGAATTAGTCAGCAAATTAATCCCAGGAAAAAATTTATAGACTCAGTTGTGTTACTCTGGTTACTGACCTTTAAATCCTTCCTATTCTAAAATGAGATTACGCAGGGTGAACATCCTTGTTCTTACTATTGATTAATGAGCTATATTTATACCTCTTCTGCAGATGATTGAAGAACATCTGTGCCAAATGTTGCATAAATCTGATCTACTGCACATAGAAATAACAGTATTAACACAATACATTTTCATTTCATTGTCTCAAAAAAGATATTCACCAGGAAGATGTGCACACTGGTCAAGCAGAAGGAGCTGTCCATCAGGTGGAAAAAGTGGTAGGGAGGAAATCAGCCTAATTGGTAGACAGCACAAGGAAAAAAAATGCCTGTCTGTGGCTAATAATAGCTAAATAAGTTTGCTGGTCGTTTTGTGGGGTGATTCGGGGGTGTATTAATGAAGTTATTTCAACCATCTAGGGCATACCTACCTTGAGTAGGTATGCCATATACATATTTTACTTTTCATACAATATATTACTTTGATTGCATCATTTATAAAGCTTTGAGAGTAGCTTGGCAGCTTATCTGCCTTTTAAAGTAGCACATGCTTTCTTTTTCTGTTTAATTTCTACTCTGCAGTGTAAAAAAGTTAGTGCAAACTCTCTCTTCAGTGTAAGTATAAGAAGAAAATAATTATTTTGTGTCACATAGCACTCTTCTTGGAGAGTAAGAAGTATGCCTTTCATTGCAGCATATAAACTGAATTGAATGTCAAGTGTTTCAAACTAGCATTTGATTTTTCAATATTGTTAATCCCCAAATTCATAAGATTGACGTGTTATAACTTTGAAATTCTTTTAATTTTCTTCTGTTTTTTTATATTGACTTTCTTTGTATTCTTGAGATCTGGAGGTGAAAAGTGATGTAGAACACTGATTCTCAACTTCTAGACCCTAGAGCCATATTTTCTGGCCTATGGGCCTCCTCTTGGGATCCAAAAATTTGGCAGTCAGGCAGTAGTCTCTGGTTTAATTACTTTTGCTCTGGAAGCTATGGCAATTAATGCCACCACTGTCCCCTCACAACTAAATTTCCAAACAGGTGGGAACCCCTGGGGGCTGGACAATATGGCCTTGCATGTGGGGATGCTGTGCAGCCACGTCTGGTTTATGGGGTGGGGGCACTCTGCAGTTGAATCTGGCATGCAAGTTTGGGCCAGCGTGTAGGGTTGCTGCATCTGGCACATAGGGTCACACCAGCAGGCTGATTCCATACTGGACCTGGCCTGTGGACTGACCCTGCCTGTGGGATCTGGCCCAGCGGCCAGCCCCACACCACTTCTCTGGCCTGCTGGGCCTGCAGGTTGAGTATCACTGTTGTAAAAGAACTAGCTTGTGGTGTTGGCATTTAAGGTTCACTTGAGTCATATTTTCAAGCTTTACTACACAACAAGGAGGGACAGAAACTGAAAATAAACTAAAACTAAACAGAAACTGAAAATAAAAGAGTAGAATTTTACTGTACAGTAGTGTCCTTACAGGTGAGCAATAGGTGTACCCCGTCTGCTCTTTGAGCATATTTAGAGGGGGCACCAGAATGGTGGCCCCCATGAAGCCTGTGCTGTGGAGTTGTGAAGCTGCTGTGTGGGGTTTCTGTGCTGCAACCTCAACAGAAGCAGTACAAAGTCGTTCCTAGGTTGGTTGCTGCAGTCGGTGCAGTGACCCAACACACACCTAGCAGCAGCAGCAGAACTCCCCCTGCATGAAACCTTGCATTTTACCTAGGGTGCTGAAATAATGATGCCTCTGCTTCTGTACCTGCATTTCTCTGGAAGTGGTGTCTTTATGTAAAATATCAAGTGTTTTGAGACTTGAAATAAAATCATTTGAGTTAGCAACCCTAGATGCTTAATTACTAAATTCTTGGTTACTGACATGTAAATTAACCAGCAGCGTAAGTACTCAGCAGGCAGGCTATAAATCACTGTTTCCCCCTCTTCTCCAAGATAGTTTCCGGTGTTGCTAATTACACTGGAATGAACATTATTTTCACTTGACAAAGGATGTGATCATGAGAATCCTGATTTGAGGTCAGGAAGTAGGGGGACGAGAGGCATGTCGGGATGACACAAGTTTATAGTATTAATTCTTTAAGTAACATCATTAATTAGAATATTCTGAATTTTGTTTTATTTAGAATGCTGAACTTTAAAAAAGAAAGGTGTAGCATACTGAAACAGTCTTAGTGCAAGACTGAAAATGCGACCAGGTGAGAACTTTTACATGTTGATTTACAAAATGCATTTTCTTCATAAATTTGGGTGCAAATGAATTATCTGTATCTGTTGATTGTTAATATGAATATGTTACTTATAGGTAGTGCTTACTGATGCTTTCAAGTTATCTTTAGCTTTATAAACTTTTAATTTAATATTTGTAAAACTTTGTAAAATCCACAGAGGAGTTATATGAAACAGTGAATGTGAGTAGTTCCTAGTTGGGTATAACAGAAAATTGTACGCTATTTTTCTGTATGCTACATACCCCCAAATAAGACAAGAGCCTTGTTTTTCAAAGGTACAATATAGCAGGGGAGAAGAAGTTACAGCTGAGAGAGCTAACTGCATACAGCAGCTCGCTTGCCCTTAAGCAGCCCAGTAGCTGTTTCAGGCAAAAGTATAGTGTTAACCCTTTCACAGACACTGCTGAATTAGCAGCATCTTTTGGCTTCTCCATTAAAACTGGACTCCACCTCTGCTCCTTATTGGGTGCGTCTACACGTGTGCTTTACTGTGCAGTATACCATCACTGTCTACATATGCATGACAGTTAGGGCACATTAAATGAATGGAACACACCATTGGATAGCCAGATCAGATGCAAGTATTGTCTAATGGTGTATCATATTACTGTGCTTAAACGCACACGTAAACAGTGATGGGGACAAATTGCCCCCGGTCAGCTGCTTCAGCAGGGAGCCAGACTCCAGTTTGCTGCTGAGTCATGTAGTTCGGCAGTTTTTGAAGCAGCGTGGTGTGGGCAACTCATCCACTGCCCAGTGCTATCACCCAGACCCCAGGCTTGATCCCCAGAGCCTGTGCCAGCTGGAGCCTACTTCCTGGGCACCATGCTCCACAATACCAGGCAAGTGCTGCCCAGGACCTAGAATCTAGACCTGACCCCCCTGGGACCATTGCCAGCTGGAGCCTGCCCCGTGAGAACCATGCCTCACCCAAATGGGCACCTGTAACCCATGCCACTACCCAGAGCCCAGGCCTGACTCCCCAGGACTCCTGCCGGCCGCTGTCATGTTGGGCTCCCCACACACTGACACACAAATCTGGGGGCTTGACTGCACCCATGAGGAGGCTGTGGACCTCATCGCCATCTAGGGGGTGTTGAGGTCTAGTGGCAGTTTAGCCAGGCAA
This sequence comes from Crocodylus porosus, assembly GCF_001723895.1. Taxonomy (NCBI): domain Eukaryota; kingdom Metazoa; phylum Chordata; order Crocodylia; family Crocodylidae; genus Crocodylus; species Crocodylus porosus. The sequence continues at coordinate 131,462,831 of NW_017728943.1, forward strand.
CAAGGGCCAACAGTCACGTTTATATGGCTGTAGCCTGGCAGATGCAGGAGCGCAGAGACCAGCACTCTGGCCACCAGTGCTGGGTCAAGGCCCTGAGGACTCAGTGGGTCTGTGTGTGGGACCACAACACGTGGTGCATGGTTGCCTTCATCCAGGAGCTGGACTGCATCCTGGCCTCCATGGACCTGTCACATGTTCTATAGACCACCGGAGCCTGAGCCAGGGCTTGTGGGCCAGGAGGACTCTCCAGAGGAGGGCCCCTTGGGGCTTCTGTGTCAGGTCCAGGTGCACTCCCTGCCCTTGGCCTCACCTGGCCGTTCAGGCAGCTACTTTAGGAATGGGTCACCTCTGAGGAGGTGGACAGAGTGGGGATAGCCCCTGCACACATCAGCTCCAGCTCCTCACTGGAGGGAGCCACTGCTGGGGTAGCCAGGCACCGCACTGTGGCACCCTGGGACAGAGCCAGCTGGACCTCCTCTCCACAGCCAGGGACAGCTTCGGACCACCGGGAGCGGCTGCCACACCCACCCGGTAAGCACTACACAGGGAAGTGGGCCAGGGAGGAGATAGAGCACCACAGCCACTTGTGCCCACACCAGTTCATTCCCCTGTCCTCAGGCTGCACATCTGGAGCCAGTGGTCCTGCATGGTGGACGCAGGGCTCTCCCCTCCCCTTCCTGCCATGCCTGGCT
>NW_017728943.1:131463622-131467211 GCF_001723895.1 Crocodylus porosus
CCCCCCCCCCCCAATGAGGCAGGAGGCAGTGCAGAACTTTGAGCGGCCTGCAGGCTCCCAGCTAGGCAGCCAGGGGCCTGTTGCAGGCAGAGAAACTTGTTCATGGCAGTGGTGGTCTTCTCGGCCGCAGCGGTCAGGGACTTGTAGTGTAGGCAGATGTACTCCAGGCAGCTGCACATGTTGCCTGGGGTGCCCTCAAAGCTCAGGGCCCCATACTAGGTTCTCAGTTGCACCTGGGGAACTATTGTGATCATAGCCAGCAGGGCATAGTGGGTAGGGCAGCCTGTGGAGCCGTCAAACAGCTCATCTCAGCATCCCCAGGTAACTTTGACCAGGGGCATGCTTAGAGGCAGGAGACGTGCAGCAGGGACCCTGGCCTGGGGTGCCTCTGGAGAGGGCTGCTGGGAGGAGGTGGCCACCAGGTCCATGTCTCAGCTGGGTGGGAGCCCCTCACCCCTAGAACCTGGGCACTATGACCCTGGAGGCATGGGAGCAAAGTGCCTTGCCTGTAGGAAGGAGAAGCAGGAACGGGGAGTGGGGAGTTGCTCCAGAGCTACTGAGGCAGCTCTGGCAGTGGCCAGCCATAGCCAGACCTGGGTTGGGTATGGGGAAGGCAGGTTGCCTGCTGCAAGGAGCCCACCTGCCCCTGCTGGGGCAGTGGGAAGAAAGGCTCGCCTAGCAGCTGCCTGTGGAAGTGCCTACCCAGGCAACTTCTGTGGGCACCTGTGTGTACATGACTCCCAAACTGGGAGTGGGCGGTGCACAGCTCCTCTGTATGGTGCATGTTACACCTGAAATGTTGCAAACTCTCACAAAGAGCCTCTCTGTCCTTGCTCTGCAGAGCCAGCTGCTGGACACTGGGGGAGACCCACCTGTTGCCGGTAGAGGTGGGGGCCCTAGGGACACCATCACTGTCTGCAGGTGTGCTTCACATGCACTGGCTGTGTCTGTGCTAGAGCCAGGACTTGGCAGCTCTCCTCGAGTGGCTGGTGAACATCTTAGAGGAGCTGTTTGTGGATTCCTGGGCTGGGCACTTCAAGGACCAGGAGGTGGATCAGGTGCCTCTTGCCTTCCAGCAGAGGCAGGTCACCCTTGAGGAGAGACATCTCACCCTCCTAGAGAGGCTGGTCAAGGCCACATCGTGGTGCGCCGGGCAGTGGACGCCACCGAGCGTGATCAGCGTGTCTTGGATATGGTGCTGGTTCTGATGGTCTCTGTTGTGCAACCTGATGTCCAGGCCCCAGCCCAGACTAGGCCTTGACCTGTGCATCTGCATCAAGCACCCCAGTGGGCATGGGAGGTGATGCAGTGCCACCTGTAGTGACCAGGGCCCCCTACTTCAGATCCTGGTTCCCCAGTGGCTGGGTCCCCCACCAACCCCCCATTTATATACGGCCTTTAAGCTAGAGATGGGCGTGGCAGTGCCAACTCACCATGCGGGCCCTGGTGGCCTTGTCCCCATGGAGGAGGAGGGAGAGCAGGCTGGACAGCACCTATCCTCACCCCTGGGGCAGCCTGTGGTCCACTGGGGTTGCCATGGCATCTGGATCCAAGGTGCTGGTGGCAGAGGCTGAGGTGACTCCCTCCAGGCTCCGTGTCATAGGTGCCTCCTCCCCACTGCTCTCCTGGACACTGAATAAGACTCGTAAATAGTTTCACAGGGAAGAGGGTGCTTTACGGTTGGTGCATGTTGGGGTGAAGAGGGGGTCTCATTGGGGAGGGAGGGAAGGACGGGTCTGGTTGGGGGTGTGGTTTGTGTTCTGGAAGAAAATAAAGGTTAGTATTTATTGCAAACTGTCCACAGTGTGCATAGTCTTGGGGTTGCCCTGTGGGCCTGAGATTTGTGGGCAGCCACCCTGGCGCCCTACTGCGGGGGGGGGGCGTGGAGGTGATCTGCGAGCATGCGGTACCTTCACGCACGTGGTACCCTGGCCCTCGCTGCTGGGTGTACAGTTTGCCCAGGGCCTCTGGGTGGTGGTGGTGGCAGAGGGAGTTGGTGCCAGCACTGCTGCAGCAGGGTATGCTCCTGGTGACAGATATCCTTGGTGTGCTGTGCCTCCACCCAGGCCTCCTGAAAGATCTCCCACCAGGACTTGAAGAAGTTGTGCAGCACACAGGCTGTGGTGATGACCTGGGGGATGTTGGCCTTGGCAAACTCAGGGCAGGTGAGAGTGCACCAGTGTCCCTTGAGGTGCCCAAAGTTGTACTTGACCAGTGTGTGACTCTGCCTCCGGCACCTGTTGAAGTGCTCCTAGTATAGGTCAAGGTGGCCGTTGTAGGGGTGCATGAGCCATGGCTACAGCAGGTACATTGAGTCCCCTGTGAGAGATGGGATGGTCACATCTGCCAGCTGCAGGTTGGGGACTCGTGGTGTGAAGTGGTAGGGCTGAGTTCTGGAAAATCCAAATGTTGTGGGTGCTGCCAGCTCAGCCAGCACAGGTGTTGGAGAAGATCCCTCTGTGATCCACCATGGCTTGCAGCATGATGGAGTGGAAGCCACACCAGCTATAGTAGAGGTAGTCTCCTTGGGATGGGCAGATGATGGGGATATATGTCCCATCGAGGGCCTCAATGGGAGAAGTCAAGTGGTTGGAAGCCCACCAGCACCTCTAGGGAGTCAGCAACCCAGACTACAGTGTTGCCAGCACATCCTGGAGGGTGCCACAGACCTTGACAACAACCTGCCCTAGTGTTGCCTTGCATACCCTGAACAGGCTGGTGGGTGTGGAGAGCTTCATGAAGGTGGCGGTAACACAAATCTCCACATGGAAGGGCTGGTGCATAGTGGTGGGGTGATGCTCTAGGTGCAGGCCAAGCTGCTAGACTAGCTTGCGGAATATGGGTTGGGTCATGCAGAATGAGTCCAGCCACTGTTCATTGTCCCAGGCATGCAGGATGATGTGGTGCCACCAGTTCTGGCTGGTGGGATGAGCCCAGAAGTGGCAGGGCCAGAGCACCATGAGCTCATGGCCAATGGCCACAGCGGTGTCCATGTGGGTATTATCAGTGACACTGCTGTGTTCTGGGAGGTGGACCAGGTAGCTGATGGTCTGTGAGCGGCAGGGCACAGGCTGGGTTAAGGGCCTGGCAGCAGGGCCATATGGCAGAGTGGGGCAGATGGGGTCAAGCCCCACAAGGACCAGACAGCGGTCAGCACAGGTGTGGAGCGTGGCTAGCGTGGTGGTGAGCAGAAGGCCATAGTGCTGGTCATCGCTGCTGGGGGAAGGGTGAGGAGCGTCCAGGGGGATGGTGAGGAGTATCCGTGGCATGCACATGTAGATGTATCAACTATTTCAGAGTGAAGTACAGTCATTCTTGCAGTCAGTACAGCATCTCCATGGTTCTTTTCTTCCTTGCTTCTATTCTGAAGAAGAATATCAGTTTCCCTGCTTAAGACATGCATCCTGCGTCAAGTTTTGGGCTTCACAGTTCAAAAAGTATGTAGAGAAGCTTGAGAGAGTCCAGAGAAGAGCCACACGCATGATCAGAGGTCAGGAAAAACAGACCTTACGACAACAGGCTGAGAGCCATGGGGCTCTTTAGCCTGGAAAAGCGCAGGCTCAGGGGTGATCTGATGGCCACCTGTAAG
>NW_017728943.1:131467381-131478281 GCF_001723895.1 Crocodylus porosus
AATTGGATGCTTATCTTGCTGGGATCCTATGACCCCAGCTGACTTCCTGCCCTTTGGGCAGGGGGCTGGACTCAATGATCTTCCAAGGTCCCTTCCAGCCATAATGTCTATGAAATCTATGAAATTTGGAGGGTTAATTTTGAAGGAAAGGTGTGTGTTCTGTGTTAGTAAATGCAGTATATTACGCAATAATTTTGATTGGTTGCCATTTTCAGTGGGATTTCTTTCTCTCATTTTGCTAGGTAAATTAAATAAATTGTGTCTTCTGTCCCTAGTACTATAGTGTTTATGTAATGTCATAATATGATTCATTGTTTAAGCAGACAAATCTCATTCTAACTTTCCTCTGCAGTGGAGAGTGAAGCTAAGGCAAAAACCAAGGTCCGTTTTGAGGAAATCTTCAGGACCCATACTGGCCTTACAGACAGAAAGAAATTAAAGAAGAAAAAGTTTCATTCTCAAGAGAATATTGCAGTAAGTCTGACAATCTGAAAACAGTGTTTGCTTGCATTGCTGAAAAAGATAACCATATTTCTCAGTCAGAAAAATGTGCTTTAAAGAGTCAGCAAACATTTATGCAAAAAGATGGTGTTTGCTGTGTAGCGGAGATCTTTTATTTCTAATATATGACTTTGATATTTACATTGCATAATAATAACCATACTGAATACTAAGTTTAAAACTAAGAGTTTTACTGCTATATGAAGGGTGCTGTCATTTATAGTGTAATTAAAAATTAACCTTATATAGCGCCTGCTATGAAACTGATCATTAAAATTCTGTAGATACAATTTTTAGTTAATGTTTCTGGCAGCATTTAAGGGGGGCATTTGTCAGGTTCTTCAAGAAGTTCACATTAACTTCACTGAGCATTTCATGTGTGATGAGCAGGGATCTGGGTTTTTTGTTTCTCATGGAAAAATGAAAAAAACCATGGTTTTTTCCCTTTTACTGAAGGAAAACGCAGATTTCTCATTTTACCGGAGAAACCTGTGGATTTTGCAGTTTTGCAAAGCACTCTCTGCAGGCTGGCAAGGGGTTGGGAGGGAGCGCAATGAGGGCAGTGAGATGGGGGAGCCATGTGCATGTATATCCCATGGCCTCCAGGCAGCCTGGAGAACAGCTTCCACAGGAGAGGGGTGGAGGGGTGGGATTGAGGCCCCCATAGTAAGGGAGGGAGGAAGTTGGGCATGGCTGGGGCTGTTGTCCAGCTGGGGTAAGGGCTTGGGGCCTGGGGACACAATATATGGCTGCAGGGCCCCAGTCAGGAGTGGAACAGGGTGTTGGAGGGTAGTGAAGGGAATGAGCAAGTCCAGGGGGCTGTGGGGGGGAGTGAGGGGCACGAGTAGGGCCAAGGGGTTATTGGGGGGGCAGGGAGGAGTGAGGGGCATGAGCAGAGTCAGGGGAGGGCTGTAGTGGGGTTTATGCTTTATCAAGTGTGGATTTATGGCTTCCCTGGGTTTATTCAAGGTAATTAAGCAATGGTTTGGGGTCATCCCCAAGCATAAATTTACCGCAGCCAGAGAAAAGCCCTGCAGTTTTGGAGCATGGGTGGGGAGGGGAGGCAAGTCATGGAGGGGCTGTCTCTACAGGGGGTGGGGTTATGCAAATAATAGAATGGGGGGGAGGTAGAGTGATTCTCAAAGGGCCGGAAATGTAGAGCATGGGCGGAGTTATGCAAATGATGGAATGAGCATGGGGAAAGGAGTGGGAGGGTGGGATTGGATGTGGGGTTATGCAAATAATTGATGGGGCTATGGAAGGGAGGCGGGGTTATGCAAAATAACAAGGTGGGAGCAGTGGGCTCCCTCTACCTTCCCCCCTCCCTCCTGCTTCCATTACTGGACTGAGCCCATGTTGGGGCTCAGTCCCCTATTTGCTCCCTCTCTCCTGTCTCTCTCCCTTCCCCTGTGCGTCAGGATCCAAGGGCTTCAGCCTTGTTCTGTTCTTCCAGGTTTCTTCCTTCCCACCCTGCCCAGTGGTTTCTTGCTTTTTGCAGAGACCGTCTGAAATTGTGGTTTCTGTGAAAATTGCGAAATTGTGATTTCAGTAGATCCCTAGCAATGAGTTTGCAGAATTGTACCAGTAAAATAATAATAATATTATTAATAATAATTAGCTCTTAGAACAAATAACATGCCTGTTTAAAAAAGTATATTAGTTGTCTTTTTCATGTTGGTATCAAAGGTACACTTTAACACTTACTAAATTTTTCAGTGGTATTGATATGCAAATAACGTGCAAACAAAATTAATTCACACTAGAAACTCAGGGAAAAAAATCTGCATTATGTCTTAATCTTTTATCTGCTTCTGTTTAATTTTATGTATCTGAATAATCCCAATGGAATATGCATACTTTTAATTTTGAGCACACATGGATGGGGGGGCGGTGTGCACGCGTGCCTTTAAGAATCTGGAAGTTTGTGTGTTACATGTATATGAAAATATTGTATCTCTCCCAGTTCATCACTAGATGGCATTTTTGTTTCTGGTGCATCACTACTTTACTGATCTGATCTGAGTTCAATTTTTATTGTCCTCATTTTACAGAAAAGAATAAAAGCTTAATATGAGCAGTATTGCTCTTCCCAACCGCTGACTCATACTATTTTGCCGCTTAAAAGTGATACATTTGGCTCTGAGTTTTGCTTTCTGTTTTTTTAAGTTTTTAATTCTGAGTTTTTCTGTTTTGTATTTTTTCCTATCTTCTCACCCATACCAGACTTTAGAAGTGTATTTATTTAAACTCGTAAATGTTTGAGATTAAGGGGTTGATTCTTTGATGTAAAATCAATATAGTCTGTGTAGTATATAGTATGTTTAGTATATAAATGTTTTCTTCTCTACTTAGTTGAGAGATCCTACAGTCTGTTTTTACACTTGCATAAGGATAGATAGATTCTTTTCAGGTCTCTTTGACCTGTGAAATAAGAGTTTTTAAACATGTCCTTTTTAAGTATTATGTGAATACTTTTGACCATATAATTGTACATCAGTGAATGAATTATATGTCTTCTAGAAATATCCTTGTATATCTGATACTTAATCATGCTTTGGCTTGAAAATTAGTTTTCTGTTCCATTTGAGAGGTATTTATTTGGGGAAAAAGGCTTTGATGGATATTTATAGTATTTCTAAGTTGCCAAGGAATCCTTATAATCATGGAGAACTGAAAATGCAATTCAGTGCTTGCAGTCACTAGCATATACAAAAGGTTAGAATACAAAGAATTCACTGAACATAAGATGGATTTAACTTTGTGTATTTTGATAATGCTATAAATTAAATCTAAAAAAAAAAAGGGAAATACCACAGAACCAAAAATATGAGAATAGCATTCCATTACACATTCCATTATAAGAATTCATGTTCAGTTGCTTATAATTTTGCTGAACTTTAACCAACCTGACTGACAGTTTCCATGCTGCATGTCAGCCTTAGACTGATTTTTGTTTTTCTGCAAGAGCTTTGGCAAAAATGGTTTGTTTGTTTGGAAGAATGAAATGAGAGAGAAAGTCGCAGACCAGTCAATATGTTAAATGTGACTTTGAAGCATTCAGTTTCTTGATGAAGTCATTCTTGCATTTTGGTTCCCAATTCTTAGTTCCTTAAAGAAAGCTACTTTTTTGAGTTACAGAGGGTTGTGTCAAAGCCAAAGATTTGACAATTTTGTCTACATCTTTTTTTTGTAATTGCTGATAGGTTAAATAATTTCACTCAGACTTCACAGGTAAAGACTGCTCTATAAAAATGCAGATAAGGATGTGGGATAATCCACCAGAAAGCAGTTGGTGTTTCTGTTTGCTTTATCTTTTTTTTCCATTTTGGTTTATTTCTACCCTACTGCCCTTTTTAGCCACTTAAAATATTATTTTCTTTCCTTTTCTTTATCTGTATCTCAGAAGTTATCTACACATAATCTGCCACATCCTTTTAGATTATTGACTTTTTAAAGAAAAGGATGTTATTGGTCTCCCTAAGCAGGAAAATGTTAAGTGCACTTGATGGGCATTTTCATGATTACATGCTGTATAGTTTAAACTATTTTTAGCCATACATAGCCAAAAATAGAACCACCTACTCAGATTGTGCATGTGTACAGCACTATTAGACTTGGGGTTATTGCAGAAGTGGTAAACACTATTATACAGAGTTCCAGTTCCTGTTTTCTGTTAATTTACATTCTACTTCTAATATGATGGTTTCATATCTTAGCATGAAAATTTTTAATTATTTTTTTCGGAGTAAAACATGGGGTTTTTTCTTCATCCTTTTTCTTTGATGTTATTTTCCCCCAGCATATCCAGGGTATATACCCAACTTATTTTTCAACATCTCCTATGCTTTTTCCACATCTCATCATAATCTTTTTGTAATGTCAGACATGGCTAAAACAGACTCATTTCAAGGATACAAAGGAAGCTCTGGCAGCTCTGATAGTTGAGGTGTAACTTGTAGCTTATAATGGAAGCATATGGTTTACAGATAAGAATAGTGTTCTCCTTCTGGCCCAGCCAGATGAGAGGTTAGTTATATTCACTTTCTTGTTGTTCAGAGATAGTTATCTAAAATTTAGAGATTTCCAAAAGCTGCCTTTGCAGCCATATGCTTTGCCTGTGTTAGTGGCTAGGCTTCTTCCCTTATCCCTCAGCTTAAGAACGTTAGAGCATGCCATGTAGTGGTATTATCTGGATCGGACAAGCACATTTTTAATGCCCATTTACTATACAGTGGCTTTAAAGAGAGGGAGAGATGTAAGACTAATATAATTTTAAATAGATAATTTCTCTTTAAAAAGTATTTTAAAAATCTTATTTAGCCTTTCAAGTAACATGTATAACAGGGATTATCATTGCAGGAGTTTGAAAACAGGTATAAAGGGACTTTTAGCCATTGTGCTTTCCCATATTTTTGAAAGGTGGAAGGTTTCCAGCAATAAGTGAAGGGAGTTTCAAGGTTGTCTTAGTTACTGAAAATAAAGCGTCATGTGATGGAAAAGGTGGATTACATCTAAACCCTACAATAGGCTTCCTTTGATCAAAGTCCTGAGCCCACGTGGACCCCCTGGGAGCTCTGCTGTCTGTTTGTGTGGATCCTGACCCTTGCAGGGCCAGGTCCCTAGTCAGTTTGCCTTGGTGTCTGTGTTTTTTACTTAGCATTAGCAACAACAGAGCGAGCGTTTTAAAAGAAGAGGGGGGAAGCATTTTGCAAACCACAAAAATTGGTAGAGGGGCAGGTGTATAAACTGAAATGGCTTTTAACTTTTTCATTTTTTAAATCAGCTAGATTTTGTGAAAACTGCTGTTCTTTTCAAAAATGGCTTATGAAAAGATTTTTTCCCCCCAAAATCATAAGGGTTATCACTTTAGAGTCAGCAGTTCTTTCAATTTTAGCAGCACTGCCTTTTTAAATGTACTTTCAGTGTCCAGCTTCGGCACCCAGTGCTCAGAATAAAAAGGAATCCGTAGTGTTCAGGTTGCAGTTTGTCACATTTGTATTAAAATATCAGATTATGTTCTGCAGATCTTTCAAAGTATATAACATCGGCATATCATTCTGAAGCAGTTCTGTTCATCAAGAGAATTCTGAATTTTACTGTGTGGTGGATATACATACTAACCCTCCCTCCCCCCCCCCCCCCCCAAAAAAAAAAAAGAAAAAAAACCTACCAACCCTTGAAGTAAAAGTTTAAAGCTGCTTAAATACAAACATTTCAAGTTTCTTCCTTTTTAAGTGCGAGTTATATGTTACTATTCCATATGTTAATTGATAAGTTTAATGAATTGCCTGCTTTCAGTACTACCTCACATACTTTTGTATGTTATTAGTTTATACAGTTATATTTATTATGGTAATACGTGATTTATATTTAAATAATTTTCCATGTTTCTTATTTTTTAGCTTGACACTTTCAGCAATAATCTTGATCTTGTGAAAGACAATGGTAATGATGAGGCAATTATAAACACTTACAGTCCTCAAGACGAGAGTCCCCGATTTCCAAAAAACAAACTAAGAGACAGAAGTTCAGTTATAGAAAAAATAAACAATGTTGTTGTTAGTGGAGAGGAAAACAAGCAACCAAAGTCTGACAAGAAGAAAAAGAAAGCTCTGTTACAAGAACAACTTAATGAGGAGGAAAATGTATATGAAACTAAATTGGAGAGTTTTGAAAAAAAGATTAATGATTTTCCAAAGGAAAAAACAAGAAGTAAATCACAGACAGATGCACCTCATCAAGAAGGTGACAAAGAGATAAAAAGTGCCTTGACTGAAGCGGGAGAGATAACTGAATTAGAAGAGGAAGAACAGCTAATTCAAGCCTACCAGCTGCAAGTGGCTGAGGATGAGGTAAATGCAATTAAAAAGAAAATAAGAAAAAAACTTAAAGAACAGATGTCTGAATTCACCTCCAGTGTTCAAAGCCCTGAAGTTGTATTGAATAATGAAGTGGGCAAAAAGAAGAAAAAGAAGAAAGAAGTGCCAGTTGTAAATGAAGCTGAAACAAGGTACAATGGTAAACTATAATCACTGCGTGTATAAATATTAAAATGTTTGATTTTTAACATGGGAAAGAGTTATCAGATAGAGCTGTATGGAATTTTTTAAACTACAAACTAGCCAGCTGATTTTGTGAGGCAAAAGATTTCCGCCACATGGTATCTGAAAATACTGCCAAGATTAGTATTTATTTGTAAGAAGAGAAGGAATTTTTTAAAGTATACATACTTCAAACATTTGTTCTACAGTTACTGTTACTATGCTTAAAGAAGGGTAAAATGAAATGTCTTTGGTTGACGTTTTGGACAGCTCATAAACTGAAGAAATAGAAGCGGTTCCAAAATCAACATATTTTTAATGAAGAAAAATGGTAATGAGCTCTGTGTATTCACACAGTAGTATACAGTTACTAACAGTATATGTTGTGTTGCAGTGCAATGTCCCTCTCTGAGTTGCAGCACGATCCCATAGACAATGATCATGACAAAAAAAAATCAGGAAGATTGCTTGCATCGTGTTCTAAAGACGATTATGCGACTACAGAAGAACAAATAATGGAGGAAGAAGACATGGAGAAACAGAAACTTAAAGCTAAGAAGGCAAAAAAATCTAAAAAAGGTTTGGTAGTGTTGGAGTGATGTTGTACCTGTCATAGTCCAGGAAATATGCAAGAAGCAGAGGGTTTTTGTGGGTGATAACTTTTTACTGGACCAACTTCACAGTTAGGATGGGCTGTAATGCATTTAAAAGCTTGTCTAAGTCTATTCCAGCTGTGTAGTTGGTCCAGTAAAAAATATTACTTGCAAAAATCCTTCCCTTTAAAAAGGTTTGCAATTAAAAAGTTACAGGTAAAGTATTGGAAGATTTTTGTTTTTCCTCGGATATTTTGGTGTGATAAAGATGGCTTATGTGACCAATAATGTATCTTTATTTACAGTCCAGTGTATGTTTTCCATGCATTAGACATCACACATTTCCTGATGCAAAAATCACCCTTTACACTGTTGTAAACAATATACAGTCCTTCTAGGTGTAACATTCTCGATCCTGCTGTAAAATTATCCTGGGGAAAATCAGGAGGTAAAACTACAGCAAGTGCATTATGTCTATGCCCATTCAGAGCTACCCATTTGCTCAAGCAAGCAGATCATTGCGTGCTTGCAACCCCTTAGTGGCAAGATACCATAATATCTCCTGTTACAAGTAGCTACCCAAGCAGAATCGGTTCTCTTGTCCTTTCCTTATCCAAGTGTAATATCAGTATGCAAAAGCTATGTAAATTATGCTGGTATAGCCAGGTTATACAGGGGATTTATTTGCTGAGAATCTAATTTGATACTCTCATCTAAAGTGAGAAAATCCTTTAGGAGTCTTGGAGATTTAGCTTCTTGTGCTGTTCCTTGACTTCCTGAATAGTAGTAAGAGCTCATAAGCATAATTACATACATTTAACAGTATAGTGTTCAGTTGTTGAAGTCATAAAATGACCATAAGAATAAATATTTTAATTTACTTGACCATGAAAGTTGCAGTGAAGAGCTTGAATGAACAAATATTAATCCATATGTAGTTAATGCTATTAACTTTAACACTGCTTTGTATGTTTGTGAAGGTTTATGGGTTTTAACACTACTTCATAGGTTTACTTCATATGCAGTTAATGGTATTAATTTTATTTTAACGTTTCTTCACAAATTGCTAGCTTAATGTAAAGTTTGCTGTGCAAATATGATACGATTTTAATCCTTAGGTGTCACTAGCAAAGCTCAATAACTTTTTCTTTTTTTGCTTTTTGTTCTAGTAATAGAAGAAAATGCAGCTATCGACGCACAGAATATACAGGAAATTATTAGGCCAGAAGCTTCAGTTCAATCCAAATTTGTTTCTGATGATGGTCTTGTGCTAGGGGTTTATATCCATCGATCTGATCGGCTTAAAACTGACTTGCTGGTATCGCATCCTATGGTCAAGATTCATGTGATTGATCAAAAGACAGGGCTGTATGTCAAGAAAGAACATAGGTGATTTTATTAATTTATTTTTGGCTGTTGTTTTAAACTGCACACCCACTTTTGTTTGGAAACAATTATTGAAATAAGCACTTCGGCCCATACTGTAAAAATTACACTGTATGTGTTGAGGAGGAGGGAAGGGGGTTGCGCACACATGTACTTACTTCACTTTAAGCGATTGAGAGTTCTTATTGACTCCAAAATTTCCTGCAACTTAAGTATTTGCAGGAAGTGAGAACTGTTGTTCTCCTTTCTCTCTTCCAGCTGTAAATGTGCTTCTTTTATCTTTTATCAGAATAACAGCATGGCTGTCAGAATATTGCAGCTTTAAATCTAGCTGATTTATTTCTTCTCCTAAAAGATAGAGAGAAATTCCCAAACATTAGCTTATTAATGATTCTAGCTGAGAATAAACCAACAAAAATATTAAAGTATAAATAAGGTTACCTTTTGATTTTATGGAAAACATCCATAAGAATATTGAAATGAAGTTTAAGTTTCCCGTAAGCATTTAATCTTTCCTACTCCTTTTTGTGTTATTAACTCCCAATAAACCTGATGCAAACTCCCCTTGAAGTCTACTACTAATTAGTAATAATTTAATTGATTAAACCTAGTTAGAGTGACTTGATTCTTAGAATTGTGACTGGTCTTATTTCCCCATCCAACGCCAGTAGCATTCTTCCTCCTTGTGACAAGGTATTTAGCAGAATTTCTAAATTCATTAGAATATGATAGGATTGTAGTGTGAGCATGACTGCAGTGTGTGCATGGCTCCTGTGGCCTTGAACTTGCAACCTCTGGGCTGTTAACCATGTGCCTTAGTGTCCACACAACCCCAGTCCCCAGTAGCCTTCTGATCTAGCAGATTACTGGAATATTTTTCTCCAGTAGAATGCAGGACTATTTCAGACTTTTCTTCTATGTAGAATAATTAGTAGTAGTTGCAGTAATTTTATTTTTTGTGTTTTAAAAGGAATTATGACAAATTTAATTTTTTTTAAATAGTAACAGGGCGGTTTCATCATATTATGAACAAGAGCGAGTTGAGCACATTCTTCCTATTATGACCCAGCCTTACGATTTCAGAAAGTTTAAATCAGCGCTTCCAGAATGGGAAGAACAAATCATATTTAATGAGCGTTTTGGTTATTTTCTTCAAGATGCTGAAGGAAGCCCTAGAGTAATTCTGTTTTTTGAGGTAAGCACTGAATATTTTACATCAACATTTTCATGCTGCTCAGGCAGTACTAGGATATTTTTTGGTGGTATAGCACCATTCAGAAAGTATGTTATGGTAGGAATTCTAAACATTGCTCAGTGGCTCCCACTGAAATCAATTGGACTAAAAATGGGTTTGCTTTAAGCAGTTTTCAAATCTTTCTCTTGGAGTTCTGTCCTGGCTAATGAATGCAGAGCCCACTTTGGGTGATGGGAGAGGAAGAGGGAGCAAAATATACTTGCTGACACACAGTGCTTCCAAGAAGAATTGGGGATCCCATACTGGGAGCGGTTGTCTTCTGCCTGTTGCACTGGGACTGGTGGCTGATAAGATGAATAGAGATGCTGTCTGTTTTTTTGTGGGGAAGGATCACTAACCTAGGAAGTTCAAAGGCTAAGGTTGTAGTTGCCCTACCAAGTTTTTCTATGTTCCCTTCACGAGCAGACAGGTAGTTAGCTTTGTTAGATTGAGATCAAGTAGAGGGCAGGATGAAATGATCTCTTTCTCATGAACCCTTGTACATCTTTGATTTAGTCAATCTGTAACAAGTCAACAACCTTTCAGTAAAGCGAGCTGCAGCTCATGACCTGACTGGTGCCACAAGTCACCATTCTGCTCCGGCTGTTCCAGTGACAATGAACAGGCTACAGTGAGGAAAAGCAGTCCTCCATGCCAGCTGGATAAACTGGCTGGAGTGGTTGGAGGCAATTGGCACACCATTAACAAAATGATTAGAACTTCTTGAGCATGATCCAGTCTCTTTTGTGGACCAAATCTGGCCCATAGCAATAGGCTGAGGAGCCCAGGTCTATAAGGTGTATCTCTACCCTGTCTTCTATGTAACCCACGCATGCCAAAGCAAAACAAGATTAACTGGGTAGCAACTATCCTAAGGATTGTCCTGTGGCTCAGGGTATAGTGTGAGTGAAATGTTTCTCTTACAAGGTGGTGAGGGTTTGCATGTTTGACAAAAAAAATGTAGTTAACTTTTTCTCCTCCTTCATTCTTCACACAGTAATATTTACTTCAATTTCAAATACATTTGTGTTTATGATATAAAAAAATCGTGGTTCGTTTCTCGGGAGGTGGAAAAAAACTTTCAGCTTCAGACACACTTTATTAGCAATACAAAAGGTATATATTTGCAAATAGGGTCAGAGGGA
>NW_017728943.1:131478292-131510161 GCF_001723895.1 Crocodylus porosus
GAGAGGGAGTGATACCTTAGTACTGGTTTTTCCCTTCAATTTCCAACCCCCCCCTTCCCTCTCCCATTAAGGAGACAAGGAGGGGTAGCAGCTGTGTTTTTTTTTTTTCCTAAATCTGCTATTGATAATGCATTTTTAATAATATTTCTAACATTTAGAAGCAAAACTGAAAAGTATGTTGAGTGTAAATATTCCAATATTTACTGAGTGTATATGAGATGTTCTGTAGTATTAATATAAAAACGGAAACTTAGTACCATAAATATGTTTGATGTCCTATCATAAATGCTTATGTATTATAATATCACCTAGTAGTTTTTTTTATGTTCTGTGATACACACAGAATAAGTATTTCCACAGTACTAAGAAAAGGTCGTGGTAGCTCAGCACTGAAGTAATTTATATGTAGGAGTGTGCAAAGGCTTTTCATGGAAATATCTTTATGGTTAAAGCTGAAATCTTAGCTCAGATGGAAGACTACAGTGTCCATTAAGTCATTTCAGTGAAATCAAGCACAAATTTGAGGACTGGTTCTAATTTTATTTATAGCATGTACTATATAAATATGCAGAAGTGGTCAGATGTGAAGAATGTCTGGAAACAAACCATGAAAATCAAGAAACTCATATCTAATTGATGAAGCTGAGGGGAAAAAACATTTTTTTTTGACCATACAGTTCTGTTTGGATTTAAAGCATAGCCATGCTTGGGGCAAATATAGAGGAATTGTGAAAAGATAAAAGTAAGATGGCTGAGAAAGATATGTGTCCAGTTTTTAAGTTTTTTTTTCTTTCTTGATTTATGCTTTGTTAAAAAAAAGACAGCAATGAAGCAAGACAGACTTTTACATGTTCTGGAAGATCGTAACACTGACGTGGAGAGATTTTCTTTTTCTAATTTCTATTGTGGGGGGAAGTGGATGCTGCATAGCCAGTAATTGTGTCTTTGTAATATTTGGCTGCTTGCAGATGTGAAAAAAAACCAAAATAAAATAGCGCTTTACCAGAAGAAGTGTGTTAGCTTGACCTGGCTCTCCAGTGTTTGTATACATCAGGTGCTTTAGTGAGGCTTTTGGTTACTTTTATCTAATAGATTATTGAACTGCCAAAAGGCCCCACTGAAGCACCTGATTTCTACAGATGTTGGGTGAGCCAGATCAAACTAATCATGTGATACCTCTTCTGGGAATGCACTGCGCTCAGTGAGGGAGCATGCCGAGTTGAAAGTAAAGCGCCTTTTTTTGCAAGCAGCCTTAAAATACAATTAAAACTTGCTTTGTTTTGTTCATGCTCATAAAGTATGCGCTCAGTGGAAATTGTATGCACCCAGTGGAATATTTACATTCTAATTCATCTCTGCAGATCCTTGATTTTTTAAGCATGGATGAAACAAAAGCCAACATTGAAGTACAAATTCAGGAAAGTGGATTTCGCAAAATCTGTTGGGCATTTCTAAAGGTATTTTAAACTTAAGCAAAAGGATTTTTTTAAAAACATACTATTAAAATAAAAAATATAGCCTCTTGTTACTCAAAAAACAGTTTGAAAGTGTTTTAAATCATAAAGGTGGTAAGATGTAAATCTGAGAGAGAGTTTTGTTATACAAGGGTCAGAGAAAATACTGTATTTGGCAGCAGGGAAAATGGCTATTTCTCAATAAAATACAAAAATACATGAGAATTTCTTTAAGTGCAGAACATGGCAGAAGAACTGAAGCCTTCTGTAAAGAGAAAGAAGCTGAAATATGCAACAGAATGGATGGCTTCTTAGGGTTTGTATTTCTGATAAATATAACCTCTATACAGAAAAGAGTTTAGTGAATTCTGTTTCTCTTTGTTGCTATTCTGTATTCTAGTGAAGCTTTTTGTTGAGAACCAATCATTGAAAGGGCACTGATTCCTGAAAAACTGAAATTGCCATGACTCTTTTACCAAAAAATGGTGATATATTGCCACCACCAGCAGGGCAAAAGATAAGTTATGAAAAGGAATAAGTTACAGTTCCTATATTTCTTCTTTCCTTAGTAGTATGGCCTAATTCAGTTTTCAGAGTCTAATGAAGAGCTACATACTTAACTCCATTTGTTAAATGAGAAAAATTTATACTCCAGTGTGTTTGAAATTTGGGAGGGCTGCTATTTCTGCTGCATTTTCTCCATTGGAGCCTAGATAAATCTCCTTTGCTGAGAAACTGCATGGAAAAAGGAAGAAAGGAAGGGGCATAGTTGTTCTCAGTGGCTAGATTAGATTCGTTTGATGTTTCTTCCACATATTAGTTTGAATTGATTCAACAAAGTTTTATTTGTGATGCCTGTATCACAGCAAGAATGACAGTAATAAAAGAATGCCAATTTGAAATATGGCTGGGGTTAAAAATGGAATTGCTTTTTGAGAGATGCTATAGTTTGATCCTGGAAACATTTATGACTTCTGTAAATTTTGAATTCAAGTAACTAATTTCTTTTTTATTTTTCTAAATTGCTTTTTTAGCTTGTAGGTGCAAATGGACTTCTCAATATTGATGGAAAAGTACGTCTGCAATTATATTATCCACCTTCAAGGACCAAAACACACTCAAACGTTGTTGAGGTGTTTCACTGGTGGGCAAAGTGTCCTAGAAACCGTTACCCGTCAACTTTATATGTAACTATAAAAGGAATAAAACTTCCAGATCATGTAAGTTACATAAATATATTTATTTACAAATAACTTAAAGAGGACAACTTATGTTCTCAAGGTTATTTCTATAATCCTTCTTAACTAAACTGTTTTGTACACAGCATCTTGAAAAAGGACTAATAAAAATCATGTTATTTGCTCAGCACTTCACAACATAGTCAACTAGAAACATTCACCACCCCTGTTACTTTGAATGTTCAATATCTTCTTCAGTGACCTTGAAGATGGAATGGAGTGCACCCTCAGCGAGTTTGCAGATGACACCAAGTTGGGTGTAGTAGATACTCTGGAAGGTAGGGCTAGGATTCAGAGTGAAGTGACCTTGACATATTGGAGGACTGGACCAAAAGAAATCTCATGAGGTTCAATAAGGAGAAGTCCAAGTCCTGCACTTAGGATGGTACAATCCCATGCACTAGTACAGGCTGGGCAGCAGCTCTACAGAAAAGGACCGGGGGGTTACAGTGGACAAGAAGCTGAATGAGCCAACAGTGTGTCCTAGTTGCTGGCAGCTTTTCTACTATGTCCTTTGAGACACACATGTGGACAACAAACTAGCAGTCATTTTTCTTACTGTTCTCCATATGGCTCGGTTATAGGGGAAGATCTAGCACTGGTCCTTTTCAACAAAGATTAATTTGATTCTATGTACCTTTATGTTAGCATATTTTTTTCACATATCTCATATGCTCAAATACAATGTGTCTTATTTTTGAAAGGCAGAATTTAGAAAAAAGTTTTCTGTAGTCTTGGCTGACTCCAGGGGCCCTCACCTCCTTTGCTCATCTGCTACACTTTTGATGTTATTGATTGAAAAGGAGGAAGGCTGCCTGAGGGTCTTGGATTGAGCCTGCCGTTGTTCCAGTGTTGCCTTTGGCTTTCTAGGCCTCTGTCCTTTTTACTATTGAAGAGCCGTCTAGCTATAGACCACCGACTGGCCTGAGGGTTCCCAGCTGCCAGTCTGCCTTCCAGAGCCTTGTCTCTGCCCTTTCTCAGGCTGCTGAGCCTCCCTAGGGTCTCTAGAAGCACCCCTCATGGGCTCTATGGAATCACACTTCTGTGTTTACACATTATGCCCTTCGCAGGCGCTGTATAATTGCCCCTCTTGGGCACTATGGGATTGCTGCACCTGCTTTGCAGGTGCTATGGGACCTCTAAGACACCCCTCACTGTCTCTGTTCCCCACAAACCACTGAGTATTCTTTCAGTATCCAGTCCCTCCCTGGGCATCAGGCCCTCCTGGTCCCCACCCCACGCACCAGACCAAACTAAAACCAAAACACAAGCCCTTCTGGCTGTAACAACACTCGTACCCAAGCCTGGGTCCTAATCAGTTGCTAGCCCTCAGCTTCTCAAGCTGTCTTTGGGGCTGGCACACTCGGTTTGCCTTTCAGTTTTAGGCACCTCTTCCCTGCTCAGCCTCCGTGGCCAGACTGCCTGCCCTGGCTCTGGCCCTGCCTTACCTCTCTCCCAGGGCCCTGCCTCCTTCTGGTCAGGTGGCTCCCCTGGGTTGCTTGCAGGTGCCTGCTAATTAATCTCATCAAGTGGTCTCCATGGTGACCCAGTTGCAGCTGTGCCCTGCACAGCTGGCTTCTCTCTTAGAGTAACAGTGTCTCAGGCTCTCTTTCACATTGTTCTTTATATAAGTTCCTGTAAATAATAAAAGATTTATTTCTAAGACATTCACAGCACCAGCCTTATCAAGATATGGTAGACTGAAAACAGCAGCTCAGTTGCCCTGAGCCATCTCAATTGCTGCTTTAGGCACAAATTATAGCCAACAGTGGCTGTAAGAGGATTAATGCCAGGGCTGCACCTTCTGCTTGGAAGGACAGGTGGAAGCCATGTTGGCAGCCAGAAACAAGCAGATGCTGTGCTGTAATATTGCTCCCTGTTTCTATTCCAACAAAGAAAAATCAGCTTTCCCTTTTTAAGACACGTACCTCAGTTTTGGAAGTGTGCTTTTTTTGGGGAAAGGTGTGTATGGTATGCAAGTAAAAATAGTAACAGACAAGTCAAAAAAAAGTGTGTATGTGCAGAGGGGGAAGCAGGGGGAGTGGACTGACAGAGATGAAGTGGCTTGTGTTTTCCTTGATATTAAAATATCCCTTTATCATTAAAACTGCATGTAACTTGGAGTTAGACGTCCAATCCTTGGAAGCGCAGAAGCAAGACTGTTTTTTTTTACTGTAAATAGTGTGACTTGTTTGGGTCCCAGAGGTGGCCAGGATGAGCTGAATAGCCTCTTCCTCCATGCAGCACTTCACATCTAAGAAGTCAGTGCTGGGCTGAAGTAGGTTAGCCGCTTTTAATAATGAGAACTTTTTGCTCCATTTCCAGTCTCAGCCACACGTGGAAAAAGCTAATATAACAGGGAAAGTATTAAACCACTGTTTAATAAAAGATTGGGCTCCTTTTTATTTACACTTAATTATACTAGATACTAATTAAACTGCATATGTTATCTGTTACTTCAGCATAGATGTCTTAGAAATACATATTTTGTTTTGTTTTGCTTTTTGTCCCTATTTAGTTGTAATACAAAATACATTTACTTCTTGAAAACTCCTATATATTATTTTAGTATTGTAAAATATTACAGTGCACTTAAAGCTTGAGTTATTTTAAGGTTTTCCATTCCTGTTTTGTCTGTATGTAGGTAGATCCTTCTTTCCGTTCTATGATGGCTCTTCAGCAGGAGCAAGGTAGCACATCATTCTGTGAGCTGCAGAATGAGGTCTCTAAAAAAGATAGTGAATCTGGTCCGGAAGAGAAAAAAGAGCAGTTTAAATGGACAAAACTGCCCGGGCAGGTAAGATAATAGTAAATCCATTGTCTGCTTAGAAGCTTATTTTATAGGGCTCTGTAACTGGCAGCCTGTGGGCTGCATGCAGCCTCTGAGGGGTTAACCTGAATCCCTTGGGCTCTCCATCCAGGTGCTGCTCCTCCCATTGCTCTTCTGTTGCTGCCATCAGAGTCTCTGGGCTCTCCTTCCTTCCAGTTTTTACAGCCTGTCCTGGCCTCTGGGGGAGCCCATGGCCTGGAGGCTGAGAGAACCCCAGGTGGCATGAAAGTGCCTGTGTGTACAGTGGGGGTTGCCTGTGCAGCCTGGCAGGCATGGCTGGGTGTGGTGCACAGCCAGCATGTATGCAATTCAGCGCGCCATCCATGGACCAGGGGATTGTGGCTCCTGGCCACACAGAAGTTGAACAATATTACAATATTATGCAACAAGTCTTTCATCATAAGATAAAAATTGAAGTCCAAGCAAACGAACGGAGCAAGATATTCCTGCAAAAGGAAGTCTGAGATCTGATTTCCCTGCAGATTTCTCCCCAAATAATTCTACCCTGTGGGAAGCTTTGCTTCCAATGCAAGAAGTAAACCTTATACAGCCTTGCCTTTAAAAAAATATCCACATGCAATCTTTTGTATGCAACTTTTTATGTATCTTGATTTCATTATATTTATACCCTAAAAGATGGATATAAATTATAACATCTGCCAATTTTTCATATTTCTTTAATAGCCAGAGTAATAAGAAGGAAATATTGGAGAAATTGATAACAAATTGTTTTAAAACAGCAAGGTCTTTTAAGGATAAAATGGTCCATGGGGATGAATTGGGGGGAGGGGGGTGGTTTAGATTTTTTTTACAGTGCATAAATCTAAATTTACACAATTTTTAATGATGTTTCAAAATGTTTCACTAGATTTATTTTTTCTGTTCCACAAAAAAATACTTATACCAAATGAAGGAAACCTATAATCTTGAGAACATTTACCTGCCATCATGAAGTGCATATCAATTTTGGCAGTTATTTAATAGTAAATGTAAATAAATACTGTAGTAGAAATTGTTTTTAAGTGATAGAGAGATCCTTTTAATTGGTTTTTTTATATATCCTAGAAAGGTTTCAGCAAAATCAAAATGACATTTTATCAACATTGCTGCCAAGAAACTTTAAAGCATAAAAAAATCCAATTAAAAAAAAATCAGAGTTAAATCAAAATACATAGCTTACATAAAAAACATTAATTTTAATGCATACAGTGTGATTGTTTTAATAGAACTGTAGTAGTAAAATGGTTCCTTGTTGAAGTCATGGTTTGCAATAAGATTTTAAAAGTGAAATAGCTGGTGCATGGGTTGTGTTTTGTTTTCTCTTTTCTGTTTTTTAGATCTTTTAAATTGCTTATAGTTTTACTCCATTTCAATAGTTAACAAGCAATGGTTTAACAAGCTCATGCCTTCAGCGAAACTAAGTAACTTTTAATTTCAAAACCGCTTTGTTAGTTTTCCACATTTCCTCTTCTGTTTGTTTTTAATAGCTGTGGTCCTGATTTAATTCCATTGAAGTTAGTGGGCATCCATTGTCCTCAGTCTTGTGACCATATAAGCATACTTGTAATGTTGCACTGCTCTGTAAAAATGCATGCACATTTTACATTTTTGTTCAGGGTCTGGGGATGTTTAAAAATAGGACTGTTGTTTCTTAAGAATGAATGCTTTCATGCTACTTTACTTGTTTCCCAGTTAAAGCCATACTTCTTTTTTAAACTGTAACTATTCCTATGGTAACAATTGATATTGCAGGCAGGATTTAAGTGGAAGGATGCATTTTTAAAAATAAAATTTAATTTTTTTTCAGTGCTTACAGACAGGTACCTAAATTCATACTTAGGCACTTAAAGAATATAAAGGGTGAGCTTCTGTGACCTAGATTAATTTAAACAGAAGTGGTGAATATTAAGCTTCTCTTAAAATCAGTGAACTTATTTTGATATTTAAAATTGATTTGGGAGGTAATGTTGGCTTAAAATGTTGAACGGGACATCTAAAGACCTTGTTTTGTTCTGTAGTTATCAGTAATGAAAATGAATTGAAATAAAAAATGTGGAATGCACCATCAAGCAGAGCTACTTTTAAAAATATTTTTTAGAGGGGTTTTTTTCCCTTCAGTGTATCCGCAGGTCTTAAATCAATTTAATATATAGTAAGTAAGAATGATAAATATTTAACACTTTAAAACATTCACAACTAGATAATAAAGGTTCTTGCCTGGAAATACAGGTTTGTCGTATACCAAACAAACACCTATTTTCACTACGAGGAGGTGATATGGGATGTTTCTGTGTTCGTTTTTCTCATGACGGAAGAACATTGGCAGCAACTTGTGCAGGAAGAAATGGCTATCCTATTATTTGTAAGTCATAATTTTATTATATATCTGTCCAAAGTTTTATTAAGTTTTTGATTTTAAACAGCATATAGGTTGTAATTTTTAAAAGGTGGTTTTCCTTTGGTCCATAAAGGTGTTTATTCTAACAGGTTTTTTAATTTAGTATCCTAAAAATATTTTGCTTTTAGTTCACTTTGGCAAAATGTCTTTCAGATTTGATTAAGACAACACTAGTTTTTCATACTGTGTTTTCTTGCATACAGTGCGCACCTTTTCCCCCCAGCTTAGCCCTCTGCCAAATTGGGGTCCATGTGTTAAGTAGAGAAGCTGATTTTCTGCCCAGGAAAGAAGCACCCTAGTTTTATTTCTCCTGCACAGTGCAGCAGCTGTGGTACTATTATTCAGACAGCTAAAGGAGTTAGTTGACTTAGTCTATCAACTGATGTCACATTTGGTGTTTTGACTGGTTCCACAGTGGGAAGTCGTGGGATTGGCATGTCCAGACATCACTTTCAAAGCGAATTTAGAGTAGTTGAAGGCATTGCTACTCTTCCACCAGCAGGTAACCTGAGCAAGTACATGTGCCAACATGCTTGGTGTTCATCGCTGATTAAGTGTCTGTATGTTCCCTTGATTCTGCCAGTGCTGGGTTAAGTGCCTGCTGCTTGTTCAAATTGTGGGTTGGTGGCAAAATTTGTGTGGGTAGGGTTTAGGTATGTTTCACTGCACAGCTTGGGCCCCTCACTACCTACCTGGATTTCTGTGGCATTTGTGCTGCCTTCTATCATGGACCATAACTCGGAGCTTTCACTGCCCTTGGCAGCTGTGGATCCGTGCTTGGACATTGCCTTGCAGACCTCACTGGCCCAGTGTCATGAACTTGTGAAGGAGGCTGTGCAGAACAGTTCACATCAGTGGCCCTGATGGAAGCCATGACTACTTTTATTGGCAGCAAGAACAATAAGGCAGTATTTATAGGGGAAAACCTCAAGTGTGTACCAACTGCCAAAGAACAGAATGTCCATGGCTACATCTGGACCCTAGTCTGCAACAACAGCCACTGTCCTGAAGATCTTTTGGTCTCAGGTCATTGCATTGTGGCTGGGCAGACATGGAAGTGGCTCCAAACCTTGGAATGGTATTTCTGAGCCAGAGATGAGCAGTGATTGGTGACAGCAGATCATCATGGCCACCTGAGACAGCAAGCAGTGTCATGCAGAATTCCACATGTCAGGGGTACTATTATGGATAGCTGTACTAAGTTTGCCTGACACAAGCTGTGGAAGCTGTGTCAATCATTGCCTAACTGACGTAGAACACACAACACAATTATGGTTATAGTGACTGTTCAAGGCCTCTATAGCTAAAACCCATGCCAGTTCTCAGTGCAAGAGCGTGGGGGAGGGGGATGTATAGGGAAGAAGGAACACTTTCAGTTGCCAATAAACAGCTCCTCCCTACCCAGTTTTTTTTTAAATACTACAGCCACAATTCTGACAAGAGTTAGAACTTTTCAACATTTCTGTTGTTCTGTTTAATAAGAGGGAAAACAAGGAAACAGATGTAACAGCAAACAAATGCATTGTAAAAGAAACAGTAGTTTGCAAAATGTTCATGTAACCCATTCCTCTTCTGCAAATGTGAGCACACCTCAGACCCTGCGTGGCTGTACCACGTACACTCAGTGCATCGTCTGCACAGCAGCCCAATTTGGTACATGGTTGGGAAGGGGGACTCCCCCAGCGTGCCGGGCCTGCTGGGACCTGTATGCTAGGACTAGGGGCTGAGTACTGTGTGCTGGCCCTGTCCCAGCGCACTGACCTTGGGTGGATGTGGTGAAGCCTGATCCAGCACATTAGCACTGGAGTCAACCATTAGGTCTGACTCCAGGGCTGTGTGCCAAATTTGGGACTGGGTACTGGCTCTGAAGCCATGTTCTGGGAGCAAGTGCAGTCCCAGACTCTGAGTATGGCCCCCGAGCCAGCACATGAAAGTGTACTTGGCATGCAGCCCTAGCACTTGGCCCCTAACCCCAGCATGCAGCCCCCATCCCTAGCCCAGGTGTGCAGCCCCAGCTCTGGAGACCCCAGACTTCAATTATTCTGTACTCCAAGGTAAGAATTTTCTCCCTGAGGCCTTCCAAAAATAAGGTGCAAGTAATTTTGGGGGTGTATTATATGCAAGAAAATACGATAATGCTTTTAGTGCACAGAAATAGTGGCAGTCCTCCCTAGGCTGCTACTTTCTGCACCCCCCATTCTTAGTCATTTGGTTTCGCTAAGTTCTCCACTTGGCCCCTTGCCTGAGAAGGTAGCAGGAGTGACCTTCAGCCTCCTGGTAAACAACACATCAGGGGTAAATAAAGGCAGTTTATTATAGGCAACGTATTTCAAACAAGTGAAGACATGAGAAATAAAGCTGCTTTTAAATCATCAGATCTGCCCCGTGACCAATCGGAGCAGACCACTGTGGCAGTTCAGGGCCACAGCATTGACTGCAATATCCCAGACCCCTCTAAATGCTGACTAGTTGTATTGCCCAAGACTCCTCCAAATGCTGATACTGGCCCCAAAAGTCCGTCTGGGGAGCAATCTCTCTGGCCCGTAATCATGGTGAACTCAGTTTGTGAAGTTCAGGATCGTTTCACAGTGGAAAAGGATAAGTCACAGGGAAGGCAGGGGACCTTAAGTCCATGCAGGGTTGGGGTCTGGGGGAGGGGGACATAGCAGACTCCCCACCCCATACTCAAAAGAATCCTTGAGCAAGCAACACACAGCTGGTATAGTTGCAGTCACTTCATAGGTGTGGTCTGCCAATCCCCTCAAGGCAATAGCAGACAGGGGATGCTTGCTTGCTTTGCATTCTCAGACTGCAGCTCAGGGCTGACAGTCTGCAACCTTTTTGATTTATTGCCAGACAGTTTTAACTTGTGGACAGACCAGTCATCTTCCCTTATCTTGTGTCAGTCTCACCAAGCAAGGTGGTTGTACCATGTAGTGAGGTACATGTTCTCTGATAGTCCAGGGAAGAGCCAAACACACTGGTAATATTGTAGCATGCCTGCTGTCTTCAGGAGTCAAAGTCATCAGAACTATCATCTCTCACAGCAAGCAAAGACTGCTGGCCTGTGACATGTAGCAGAGAACAGATGCTTTCTCTTCTGTGGGGTCAGATGCATAAGGGTGTTAGCATCCTGTAATTCGAGACACAGGGCATAAGGGGTCCCAACACAAGAGATCACAGCAGACTGCCCCTAGCAACATCAACTGGCCCTGTCTGCTGTGTTTCATGCCCTGGCTGTACCCTTTGGCTGTTTGCTTAATGGCTGCCTCAGCATGCTCCCCACTTCCCCAGATCCCTAGGGAGCACAGGAGACTGTGAACTTACCATGTTGAGAGTCTGCAGGGCAAATGAGTCTGCCCACTGGTTGGATGGCCTTGCAAGTTGGAACTTTTTTGTGGAGTTTTTCATGCTATTCTCTCCTACTTTCAGACTGGATACCTGCAAATGGCAGCAATGGGCCCTCACAACAGATAACAGGCCCAAGACATTGTCAGAGAGTGATACCTAGAAAGCTTCCAAGCAAAGGAAGACTCATGCCTACACAAAGATGGACATATACACTATGGTGCAGTGTAGGTGCTCTTCCGAGGTCCCTTCCAGCCCTAATATCTAAAAAATCTATGAAATCTATGACATGCACATTATACAAGAGATCTGGAAATCTGGCATGGGGGGTGGGAATAGAGTGGTGGTAGCATTAATTAATAGAGTGGAAGTAGCGCCTCCTGGTATCTAGCCTAAATCTACCCTCTGCCAGCTTGTGACCGTTATTCCTGGTCACTCCTGGTAGTGCTCGGGGGAACAGGGATTCCCCCAATGCCTGCTGATCCCCCCTGACTAGTTTATAACAGGCCACTAGATCCCCCCTCAGCCTTCTCTTTTGGGACATCCATTTAAATGCTTGTTATGATAAGGTGGTACAAACTGTTAATAGGTCTTATTACACAAATGCTTTTGGGGATTTGTCTCACGACAAGTGGCATGATAGTTCTGTACGCTAGCACTTCATTCTGCATTAAAACATTTTCTGCCATAAGAGTGACATTAGTTTACACCTTTAATAGCTCATTGTTCTTTATAGATGTTAACAATCATCTTTCCTTTTTAATGGTCTTGAATTTTTCATCAGTCAAGCTAACCTTCCTTAGGGCAATGTTGCTGTCTGCTAGCTGCTGCTTGTTTATTTCACAAATTCTTTAACTCTTTAGCTTAGATTATTTTTAGCCCTGTAACATGTGATTTTGAAAAAGAGCTGAAAAGCCTATGTCCATCCCTGAAGACCAGTCTTCAGTAACAGCTAGGGGTTCATCTTTAGTTATGTAGAAAAGGAAGATTGAGTCATCTGAAGATTGTTTTGTTGCTCCTCTGTTCAGCCTTCTGATAAAATCTTTTTTTTCTTTATTCTGTCTTTCAAAAGCTAGCTGCATATTATAATTGGGAGTGCATTTGTATGTGAGAAAATATGATATTTGGTAATATATATAATTTTAAAGACAGACAGAAGGCAACGTAGAGATGAACCTTATAGACTAACTAAGTCAGAGATGCATAAGCTTCTGTGAGCCAGAGCTCACTTCGTTAGTTGTGATATTACATTACTTCTATACCTCCAACAATCTCATGGAAATTTAGAAGTTTGGGGTCTACCAGGAATCAACATTTTAAGTGGAATAATTAATCCATATCTTAAACAACTTTTTCTGACAAAAGCATCTGAATTAGTTTGCATGTCTTGTGCCAGGCATAACAATGGAAGTGCCAGGCTGTCTTCCTCTCAGAAATCGCAGTGTTGACTAACAAGAGTCTGTGCTCATTAGATGCTGGGTCATTTCTGCACAATGGTTGTCTGTTGTGCTGTATGTCATGCAATTTGATTTGCAGAGAAAAAGATACTATTTGTGCATGGAACAAAAGGTTAAACCTTTAAATGCAAATATAAGAACACCCTTCTTCAGGCATAGGGAGAGTCTGAGGAAGGGTGTTTGTGCTGCAAATTTTTCCAACTATTTAGTTGGCCTAATAAGAGATATCACATCTACCTCCAAGAACCTTGTCTGCCTATGTTCTTTGACTAACACAGCTGCAACCAACAACCCTAAAATATAAGAACAGTAACTCTGAAGTTTAGTTATGTTGCTTCACTACAAAATGTGACAGCCACCAAAAAAACTTACCGGGATGTTAGTGGTCTTCTGTAGCTGCAGATGTGGTAATTTAATTTTAAAAAACGAAAATCCTTTGTATAATAGTTAATCACTAAAGACTTAAGCTGTGTTTCCTAATACAGTAAAAATTAAAGGGTTAATGCACTTGTGACATATCTCTGAACCACTAGATGGAAGTAGATGCTTGCAGACTTGCATTAAATTTATTAACTTTGTAAAACCAGTAGCTATTTAATCTTATTTGCTGAAAATTAGGAGCCAGTGGAATTAAATTCACTTATGCCAGTAATGATGTATCCCTAGGAACAGAACTAGCTTTGTAGTAATTGTCACAAGTGTCAATGAAATGGAAATCATCCATATTTGAAGATTCTAATTTGTATAGGAACATGCAGTTATATAAGACTTTATATATGAAATCTTGAAGTTATGTGGTTGTGCTTTGAGAATTGAGGCTTTATTATTGAATGCCTGAATTAAAATATTATTAAAATGTTAACTTTTTTATTTACATTTTAATTAGTGTATGAGATTCCTTCTGGACAATACTTGAGAGAATTATATGGACACCTTAACATTGTATATGATCTTTGTTGGTCCAAAGATAATAAGTACCTCCTTACTGCATCCTCTGATGGCACTGTCAGGTTGGTATGATGGAATTGGTTTATATTTGTAACCTTGTCAAAAGCCTCTATAGGCAGAGTCTGTCTAGTCGGCTAGGTACAGACATTCAAAAAGCTCAAGGTGGAATTGATCTAAGTTATATGGTTTTCTGTCAGCGGCGTAATTTAAACTGGTAGCAAACAGAGCACACGTCACCCTGTGGTAAGGGATGCAGATCTTAGACTGAATTCCACCATTTTTGAACTAGTCTATGTGTGCCGAGCTTTTGTTCTGCTACGGGCATAGACTAGTTTTGAACTTCTGTTTTATTACCGCTGTAGGCTGGCTTCTAATCACTTATACTGGTAAAAGTATTCTGTCTGTACCTGGCCATTGTGTTTGTTACGAACTTGCTGTTCAACTTTTAATAATCGATTTATTCATTTACACTATCAGAAATTTATGATAGAATTTCAGCCCTCTTGAGAACTTGTTTTATAATGTTAATTTTAATACATACTCTTAGTACAGTGTTTGGGGCTGAGATTTTTAAGTATAGGAATCAGACTGTAAGGTCCTAAATTCATATTCCCTCACCTAAATAAGTGACCTGATTTTTTTCAGAAATCTTGCATACTCATTGGCTTTTATAGAAATCAGTGGGGCTTTTAGAGTATTCAGTACATAGTATTTACTGTTAATATATATTAATCTTTCCATTGTAAGGCAGCATCAAGGTTGGAATTTTGAACGCAGAAGGCAGGACATTTAAAATTTAGGATTGAAATATCCAGTTTAATTTGGCTACATTGCAGATATGGGTAGTAATATCAATTCCAGTTACATTACTATATAAGGACTGTGGTAAAGGACTGCTTTCAGTACCTTCACTCTTAAATTTAGAGACTAGAAATGCAAGAAGTTATGCAATATTAGAGTTAAAAGTATCATTTCCATGTGGTTTTTAACGCCCCCTTCCCACCAAAAAAGGGGAAAATATGGTTATGACACTTCATAATTGAATTATGAACAAATCCAAAAGTTTTCAACTGCACTACTGTTTAGCTACTCCTAC
This sequence comes from Crocodylus porosus, assembly GCF_001723895.1. Classification (NCBI taxonomy): domain Eukaryota; kingdom Metazoa; phylum Chordata; order Crocodylia; family Crocodylidae; genus Crocodylus; species Crocodylus porosus. The sequence continues at coordinate 131,493,062 of NW_017728943.1, forward strand.
CTGTTGCTTCCATTTTGTAACTCCATAGTTCTACAAACAGTTGCATCATTTAAAATACCAAAAGAATTGTTGCATGATACTTTTATGTGGAAGTGTTAACTGTTGGGAAAGGGTAAAGATGAAGTAGAGAGAACTTTTTGGAGTGATTGTCCACATGGCTTCCACTCAGTACAAATATGCACATGGTCAGGCTTTTTTTTGGTTTGTTTGTTTTTTGTCCAACAGTATTTACTAGGGCTCTTCCTGTTACCTAGGTGTCCCACCATCCAAAGACATACAAGTAAGAAGAGACCCAACTGTCCTTTAGTTGCTGCTTAACACTCATGGCAGCAAGATGAAAATACTTTCTATCCATCTGTGTACAGTGTTAATGTTGAAAGTTCTGTATTGTATTAAGTTATTGCCTATTGCCTTAGGACATGGGGATCAAAGATATGGCCCATGGGGCTCATGGATAGGTGGGAAATTTGAGAGCAGGCCCCACTGCTGAAATCCAGTGTATGGAGCCCCACTGGGAATACATTCAGCCACAGATGAGTCCAGATTTGACCTGTGAAAAGCCCCAGTCCAGATCTGGCCCAAGGGCCTGGATGAGTTTGATAACTTTGCCTGAGAACATCTTAGATAGTTTCAGTCATCCTGAAAGTTAAGCTGGGAGAGTTTTCCCTGTCCTCCCATGTTAGCAATATGATTGAAGCTAAATTTCTAGGGATAATACTTGCCCCTTTATATCACTGTTGAAGATTCACAATGAGACAAACCGTCAATACTCATGGAGTAAAGGAAGGGTGCCATGATGCCCAGCCTCTGTGAGAGGAAGTAGGCACTGGGTCCTCCCTGTGTCCCAGAACCATTCCCCATGGCCCCTTCCACCAGCTCCAGAACCATGGGAATAATGGGGATACCAGCTGACCTGAAAAGCTCAGTCCCTATATGACTGTTCCTGCACTCTGAGCAGTGCACTGCACTGTGCCACAACCAAGTTAGTGGGCATAGTTTCATAGTTTCTAGGTTCGGAAGGAACCTGAGCAGATCATTGAGTCTGACCCCCTGCCATGGCAGGAAAGAGTAATGGGGTCAAACAACCCCAGCAAGGTGTACATCTAGCCTCCTCTTAAAGACTTCCAGGGTAGGAGCCAGCACCACTTCTCTTGGACGTTGTTTCCAAATCCTAGCCACCCTGACAGTGAAGTAGCGCCTCCTGATATGTAGTCTAAATCTACCCTCTGCTAGCTTGTGACCATTATTCCTGGTCACTCCTGGTAGTGCTCGGGGGAGCAGGGACTTCCCCAGTGCCTGCTGGTCCCCTCTGACTAGTTTGTAACAGGCCACTAGATCTCCCCTCACCCTTCTCTTGTGGAGGCTGAACAGGTTCAGGTCCTGTAGTCTCTCCTCATAGGGCCTGCCCTGCTGCCCCTGATTGTGTGAGTGGCCCTCCTCTGGACCGTCTCCATGTTGCTCACTCCATGGGCGCCACACTTCCTCTTGAAGTGCGGCGCCTAGAACTGGACGCAGTAGTCCAGCTGTGGCCTGACCAGTGCCGCATAGAGGGGGAGGATCACCTTCTTGTACCTGCTTGAGATGCATCCCATCCTATTCTCATCCGCCCACCCCTGTAACCTGTCTAGGTCTGATTGCAGCATATTCCTCCCTTTTAGCATGCCCGCATCCCCCCACACCTTAGTGTCATCAACAAATTTGAACAGGGTGCTATTTACCCCCTCATCCAAATCACTGATGAAGATGTTGAACAGTGCAGGCCCGAGGACCGAGCCCTGCGGAACCCCACTGCCCACATCCCTCCTAGTCGAAAACGAGCCATCCACTACCACTCTCTGGGTGCGACCTTCCAGCCAGTTAGCGACCCATTTGACTGTGTGGGTGTCGACACCACAGTCCCGCAGTTTCTTAATGAGAATGGGGTGAGAGACAGTGTCGAACACCTTCCTAAAGTACAGGAAGACTATGTCCACAGATGCAGTGACGTGCATTTTCAGCCCAGCTTGTTTGCTGTGTCTTCCCATGCTCCTGGAACTGGTGGGAGGGGACTTGGAGAATGGTGGCTCCAGTCAGTAGCATTTAAGTTTCTGCAGGAACAGCCACAGGGCAGCGGCAGGGGCCGTGCTTAAACTCTTGAGTACAGACTGAGGTCAGGAAGCTGGTAGACAAAAGAAAGAGTGAGGCATGGAAGGGTTCTTTCTCCATTTCCTTCACCCAGTAGCAGCATCAGCACCAGTAGCCATTATCACCACTTCTTCCTCCTGCTGAGACAGTGACATCCTTCAGGGGCTCCCCCAAGCTCCCTAGTTTGCCCTGCGGAGCATCTTTGTCCAGCACCATGCACCACCCCCATGCTGTGCTGTCCTTGAGATCCTTTTAAAGGTGTTGTGGGGTAAGAGAAGGTAAGCACTGTAAGAAATAAATTAGGCTTTAAATGGGGTGTCACTTATTTCCAAAAAAAGTGATGTGCCTTCCATCTAAAAAGTTTGAGAACCACTGCTGTATACCTTCCCCAAAGAGACACTGTAGAAAATGATAGACTGGTCAATTAGTCAACTTCAGATTTTGGAAAGAAGTGATGGGTAAAAAATGCCACACAGGAAGAACAGTTGGTTCTAGCTGCAGGCTTCTTGCCAGATGAAGTAGTAAAACTTCTATGATTGCCTCAGTGGATAAGTCTAAGATACTCCAGCCAGGACCTCCCTGGGTGCCTGTACACATGCAGCGAGGCTGCTCTGTCATGCTGTAATTACAGCGCTCAGAGCAGGCTTGCTGCACGTGTATAGGCACCAAATGATGTCCTGGAACATCTTAGATTAATTGAGTCTGCTGGAGTATGGTAATTACCATGCTCCAGCAGACTCAAGCATCATGTGTATCAGTGTTTCTGCACTGAAAATGGCAGCAGGGGCATTTTAACTAATGCTCGTCATATGAGCTTTAGTTAAAGCATCCCGGCCACCATTTTTCAATGGGGGACAGATACACGAGAGTCTCTGGGTGCTTTAATTAGAGTGGCTCTCAGAAATGCTCTTATTAAAGCATCTCCCTACATACTCTTAGAGCATGTGTATGTGCCCATTAAGTGCATCACCAGTGTTTTGGGTATATCTCTGGATGAGGGGACATACGTAATTTGATACTCTCTTGAATATCTTGTGCTTGTATATTCCTGGCAGACTCACCATGTTGTTGCATAATCCCCATGTTAGATTTTCAACACTCGTTGACAGGTTGCTAGGGCATTATGAAGGAGTTCCATGAGATTTGTATGGATCACACAGTTCTTCAGTTTCATGAACTGTAGCATAAAGTACAGTGACCCAAAGCAGTATATTGGGCCAAGTATTGCTGAGTTGCAGGCTAGTCTTCTAGACTTGTGTACAGGAGCACCATCTCCAGGGGTGGCCGCAAAGCCCCCAGGGTCTCTTCAGCCCTTGCTCTCCCTGCAGCTTCACCTTGATCTCACCTGGCACACCTTGTCGTAATGTTTTAAGTATGAGAGGCTGCCTTAGGGGTTCCCAAGCTGTTCTCTCTAATGACCACCAGGTTTTTGTGGTTCTCACCTTAAGGGCTACTTGTGTGGCTCCAATCTACCCCTACACCAGGCCCCATGCCTTGCAGGCGTTACCTCTCATTGACATTTGCCTCATCTCTCTCAGCCCCACTCTGGGGTCTCAGCATACTCAGCCCTTCCCCAGGTTCTCAACACACTCCAGCTTCTCTAAAAGGCTCCTTGACCTTTTCTGGTCCCATGCACTAATCCCCCGCTGGACCTCTCCAGGCACCAGACTCACTACATATCTAGTCCCTCCCTGGGCACTGGACCGTCTTGGTCCCTACCAGGCACCAGCCTCTCTCATGCTCACTCAGCCTACGTAGGCTGGCAGACTCCTCACGTCTCTCTCTCAAGCTTACCCCCAGCTCTCAGGTTCATATCAGACCCCTCTGGTCTGTCTTTCTCTGTTTCTCTAAAGCTTACCCTGAGCTCTCAGGTTCAGCCAAGAGCCCTGCTGCAAGCCTGGTGTCAGGAGCTTCACTGCCTGTGGCTCCTGGGCTTAGACTTCCTGACCAGGCCATGGACTTATTACCTTCTCCTGGTCAGGTAAAGCCCTCATTAGCTCCCTTCTCCACCTGTTTTACAGGCTGCCCATGCCAGCTACTTTGCAGGCTCTCCCTCTTCTTAAAGTGACAGGTGCATCCAGTGCTCTGTCACAACTTCCAAATACTCAGATGCTTGCAGTTGTTTCCAGAAAGAACTCAGGTGATTAATTCACCATCCTAGATCCTCATCCCTCTAACGTTGTAGAAGTTCCAGTGCCACAACAGACAGATGTGCTATTAAGATTTGGGGCTGAGATGGCCATCATTGATAATATCAAGCATGAATGGGTTAAATATAAAGGCAAAGGAGGTTTTCAAATCTGCCCTGAAAGTCATTTAGTAGTCCTTGCAATTTGCTGCTATAGTCCTTAAGTTTCTCTTCCACTTTTCAAGGGTGAAACAAGGCCTGTCTTTTTCAGTACCATTGCAGAACCCCATCTGTTAAAATACAAGTTTATCCAGAAGTACACTAGCATTTTCCAACACTACCACCAATTCATTCTTAATGCAACTATAACATTTGCTTCATTTGTTACATTAGCTTCATTATTGATCACCAACCAATAGCAGTCCATGATGAATGCTGAGGCATTAGACCGTTTCAGGCTGGATATAAGGAAGAATTTCTTTACTGTCCGAGCCCCCCAAGGTCTGGAACAGCCTGGCATCGGAGGTGGTTCAAGCACCTACTCTGAACACTTTCAAGAGCAAATTGAATGCTTATCTTGCTGGGATGACCCCAGCTGACTTCCTGCCCTTTGGGCAGGGGGGCTGGACTTGATGATCTTACGAGGTCCCTTCCAGCCCTAATGTCTATGAAATCTATGATTTTGATGTTTTATCCATGCTCTGACACCTTTGTTGTAAGTTAGATGGCACTCATTAAAGTAAGTTCTTCCACTGTATTTGAAGGTATTCTGTTTTAAAGCAGAACATCGTCAATAATGAGAAATGTTTTCACTTGGACATCTCTGCCATATTTTTGCCTCGTTTTCATCTATTTCAGCAATGTTGCATTACCTGCTAGCCTCAAAGCTATCTGGGCTTTTTTGTCAGTTGTATAAGGATCTGTTTAGCAAGAACACATGTATATATGTTTGGAACACCACAAGAAACTCTGGTGGTGTTCTCCTTGATCCTCCTGGCCAAAGGGAAGGGCTGAAGCACGAGTGGACACATCCTGTAGATCAATGCAAGGTTGTGCAGATGGTGTTGCCAGCAGGGCTTTGGCTTCTTTGACCACAGGATGGTGTTCCAAGAAGAAGGATTGCTAGGAAGAGATGGGATCCGCCTGACAAAGAGAGGGTGGAGTATATTTGCAGAGAGGTTTTCTAACTTATTGAGGAGGGTTTTAAATTAGACTTGCCAGGGGATGGAGACCAAAGCCCTGGGGAAAGTGGGGAAGTGGGTAACCTGAAGGAAGCACAAGCAGGAGGGTGGAACACAGGAGGGGTTCTCATTCTTCCTGACAAAGCAAGGCATTTGGCTAGTTACCTTGCCAAATTCCTTGTACACGAATGCACGGAGCCTGGGAAATAAGCAGGAGGAACTGGAAATCCCCACACAGTCCCAGAACTATGATGTATTGGAATAGTAGAGACTTGGTGGGATAGCTCGCATGACTGGAGAACTGTCATGGATGGGTATAAACTATGCTGGAAGGACAGACAGGGGAGAAGAGGAGGAGGAGTTGTGATATTAAGAAAAATCTTTCTCATGAGGAGGGTAATAACGCCCTGTGACCAGACTCTGGAATAGACTCCCAGCTGAGGTGGTGCAGGCACCTACTCTGGAGATCTTCAAAAGGAGACTGGACGCAGACCTTGCTGGGGTTATCTGACTCCAGCAGTCCTGCCTGCCCAGAGCAGAGGGGCTGGACCCAATGATCTCATGAGGTCCCTTTCCTCCCTAAACCTCTGTGAATCTGTGTGGAACAGGTTACCCAGAGAGGCTGTGGAATTATCCATCCTTGGAGGTTTTTAAGACATAGTTGAACAAAGCCTTGGCTGGGGTTATGTGGTTGGGCATGGTCCTGGTTTGAGCAGGTGGTTGAACTAGATGGGCTCCTGAGGTCCCTTCCAAGCCTATTTTTCTATGATTCTGTGATTCTATATCCCTCCTCTTTGGGGGTCTCACAGTGTTTTTTAATCTGATAGGATCTCTGTTCACATTTCTTCTTTCATTTTCCTTTCCCAATTCAGGTTTCTCCTCTCCTACTTGGAGTTTTCCATATAGTTAATATTCTTTTGACCCCTTAGCTGATTGTTTTCTACATAAAGCTTTAATCAGTTAAGACTGTTACATCAGCTTGAAGAATACGGTAGATGGGGCTTTATGTGCGTTTCCCAAAACTAGTACTTTATAAGGAAAGGATTACTTTTAGGTCTTATCCCAAGGTTCTGCCCTAGGTGGTTTCTGAACTCTGTGCAAACCTATTTATTTAGCTTCAACTTTCTACCCAAAGCCTCACTCAACCTTGATGCAAGCTAAACTTTATATATTCACATAGTGAAGATACTGTCTTTTTATAATGACAAGGCAAAGCCATTCAGACATACACCTAGACTGTTTATGGCTTCTATAGAGAGAGTTCTGGGTGAGGTAAAAGTCATTGAAAGATTATAGAAGTGTGTCTCTAATTATGTGAGGGCATAAGTTGGTCAGGTTAGATTCACTTAACTGCATCAGGGATCATTTCACTAGAGCAGGCAACCTATGCTCCCAGTTAGAGGAATGTCTCTGCTTCTAAAATCTATAGGGCAGTTTCATGGGTTTTTGTTTATATAGATATACACAATACTGTTCTTTTGTGGAAGTTTCTAAATCAGATGCCTTTTTGATAGGGTTTTTGCAATTATTTTTTTAAATTGATCTCCTGTTGCTCACCTCCAAGCAAACAGATAACTGCCTGTTACTTACTTAGAGTAATGGTTACTTACAGTAACTGCAGTTCTTTGATATGTTTTCTCTTCATGTACTCTATGACCCACCCTCTTTCCCTGCTATGTTGGAGTCCTGCTCCTCTTAGATCTTGTAGTGGTAAAGAAATGCAGAGACCAGTCTATCTTTTATGAATTCAAGTGGTGGGCAGGAGAACATCTAGGGCTAGTTTCCGTTTCACCTATTAGACTTATAACTGGACTTTGATAACTAAGCTTGTTCCTGTTGAGAACCTTGAAAGACTTAAGTCCATGAAAAACTGTTAATACAAAAGATAGGTGGCTCCTCCTTCTGCTCATTGCTCTCCTGTAACTAAATCTTACAGGTAAAATAGCAGGGTGTAACAAAATGTAGTCACCTTAGTTTAGTGAAGTTACAGTTACAACCATACTAACTCTGTGCAATGTTAAGCAATGTTAAAGTTAGAATGTACTGTGAGCAGTCACACATTAAGAATTAATACAATTTTTTGTCTGCACAGCTCTGACTTGCCACAAGAGGGCTGTATAACAGGTGTAGCTAGCAGCCAGAACACCTGAGCTCTATCCTTGCTCTGGGTGTCAGGGGGAGATCTAGGAGCAGTGCATCCTGGAATGCTGGAGAACTGCAAATTGTTCATATTTTCTTAATGGAGTAGACTGAAGTTACCCAAACACAAGCTAGGTAGAAACCCCAGAGTTAACCCTTGCCTGAAGTGGCATAACTTTGAAGCACTCGGAGGGTACTTAAAACAAGTTAACAAGCTTTAATGTGCAGATGCTCACATGTTAAGTGCACTTAGTATGGTTTAAATGTAACGTGTAACTTCACCCTTCCATCACTTAAGTGGAAGAGAATCTGGCTGCTAGTGGTCAAATGCAGCCCTAACAGATATTGCCGGCCAAATGATCCAACCTTACACCTGTGGAGATGCATGCATAGCATAGGTGCTATCTATAGAAACAAAATACCTTGCTTCAAAATTATACTTAGAGTAAGGTAAATAATGTTGTTTTAAAACTCATTTACCTTCTGGAGAACTATCCTAATGCAAAGATTATTCTGTATATAGAATGTGTAGGAATCCTTGAAGAGGAGAAATTAGTATCTTTTGTTGCATATTTAATATCTGTTTAAAATGTGCAAAATTCAAAATGCTTATTATGCCAATATGTAGCAAGGGATTTAGTTAGCAGAGTAACAAACTTTTCTTAATTTATTTTGGAAAGTTCTGTGTCAAACGTTAAGTATAATTGAAGAAATTCAGCAGATCAAATGAAAGCTTTAAGTGTTTGCATGTATTTTATTTTCAGAACCATTGACACAAAATTTGGTATTAACTATGGATAATATGCTATAACCTATTGCATTCTGAGACAGAGGTACACATTTTGTTACTTTTTAGGATGTGGAAGATTGAGACCCAGGCTACCTCTGCTATGAAAGTTTTCCCTCACCCTTCTTTTGTGTACACTGCAAAGTTCCACCCAACTGCTGACTATCTGGTGGTGACAGGATGTTATGACACTATGATTCGGGTATGGAATGCAAAAGTGAAAGAAATCTATGGTCAGCTGTTGCAGGAGTTTGAGGGTCACAAAAGCTTTATCAATACACTCTGTTTTGATGCCGAAGGTATGTTCTTTTAAAATCTTAACTGTATCTCAAACAAAGAGCATAGTATACTCTTGTATACTCATAATATACTCTGAGTATACTCAGTTTATTTAACATTAATATTAAAAAAAAATTCCTTTTCTTTAATAGTTACAACTGTATAACAGTGTCCTGTTTGGAGCTCATATTAGCTAGGATGTTTATGCTTGGCTATTACCTGTAATCTGATTATGCCTAAAATGTATGAGGTGCTGCACATACATGTAGGGAGATGTAGTCCTTGACATAAGGACAAATAAGTAGACTAAAGGCAGGAAAGAAGAATACATATATAAATATAGAGTGGTCAAGGTGATGACTGTTCATGTCTTGATTATGCAGGGGTTTTTTTAATAGATTTATAAATTAACCCCAGTTTTCACTATACCTAGCTGCTATTAATTAGGTAATATCTTATGAGACATCACATCAGAAGGTAGTATGGTATGAAGCAGGGGCTGGTAACCTATGGTCTGCAGGCCACTTCCAGCCCATGAAGGGATTTTATCCAGCTCTCCAAGTATGCCAAAAATATGGATTGCATTGGGATCACATTTCTAGCAAGCAGCATCAAGTGTTGCCTGCAGAGAGTTCTGCTCTTGGGAACATCCAGGGATCATTTCTCCTGCCAGGCCTTGTGGAGGGGGGTCATGCAGTGCTTTGAGCCCAGTCTTGTTTTAGGGAATACTGATGACTGAGGGAAGCTGCATCACCCTGACAACTGCAGGCTCCCCAGTAGGCAGCCTCCTTCCCAACCCCAGCCAGCCTTCTGTTCTTGGGTCTCCCTTGGACTAGCAGGGCTGGCAGAGTTGGTGCCTAAGACTGAGGGTGGGGACCTGGCAGCAGGTAGGCTTAGAACAGGAAAGGAAGTGAGTGCAGGCAGTGGGTTGGGGTGCTTATTTGCATGGCCAGATGCAGTATTGAGGCCTGCCATAGAACTGAGCTGTGTTATTTTAGCCCTGTTAATGAAAGATTGCCAACACGCGCTATAAAACAGGGAGGCCGTTGTGGGAGAAACAAACAGTTGGCATGTCAAGGATACTGCTAGGTGTCACACAGTTAGCATATTATAGGAAAAATAGAAAAAAAGTGATAAAATAAGTGGTGAATTACACAGTGTGCTGAAAAAGAAGCAAGGAGTATGAATACGATGTAATGGTGAAGGGTTCAGTGATCGTGACAACATGGTCAGGGCAATAAGCAAGGAAAATCTTGATTGCTACCTGTTTGGACTGGAGGAGTAAATACAATATGTATATTAAGGATGCCAAAAAGAAGGATGCAGTAGTTAAGTTGGAAAAAGATCTGGGGTTGAATGAAAGCTATAGGTGATATGGTGATATAAATGATAGCCGTATAGGAATAGAAAGAAAATATAAAGCAGGATTTGAACATGAGCCCTTAGAGTTCATGTGTGAAAGGGAAGGAGAAAGGTTGCATTCTAAAACGACTAATATTTAATGGATCAGGGAAACGGGAGAATGGTAAACTTTTCAGCAGTATCAGAGAATGGAGGAAACTTAGCTTTTGGGAAAAGAGCTAAGAATTCAATTTTGGCAATCTAAAGTCTTAAGTTGTCATGACATCCAAAAGGAGGTGTTGTGGAGACATGCTAAAATGTGGATGTGAAAGCTGAAGCTATGCCATTGGATGAGATTTCTGGAAGATGGGATTGTATATATTTTGGAATCTGAGTTTTCAAATAGCAATTTCGCTAACATATAGCTGGGTCGTTTTAGGAGTAGCCATGGCAACTCCTTAAAAAACAAAGAAAGAAAAATTCCAAGTGCATTATATACAGCAATGTATACTTTCGGAGCAACTGTTGGAAGGACAGCAGTTGGAGATCAATTTGCCTTTATTCTTGCCTAGGTTGGCAAGAACTCTAAATATAAGCACTAGGGGTCTGATCTTAAAGTCCATTGAAGTGGTAAGACTCTGCTTGATTTTAGCAGTGTCTGTTTCGGTTCCTAGAAGACGAATACTAGTAAGAAATTTAAATAAAGTGAGCTTGGCATTTGAACAGTACCAGATTTTTAATCTGTTTTGACTTTTGTGATGTGCTTTAAGAAAAAATTAGGTTTATCATCTACCTTGTAGCATAAGAAGAAAATGGAAATAAAGCATTACCATTCAAATACTAGCCACAATTCAGTTCCTTTTACCACGTAGGTATAACATATCATTTATTGTAATTCAATTCATCATACATGTGAATGGAAATTGCCCCAAAACTGTTTGTGGCACAGATAAAGCTAGAGATTTTCTAAGTATATTTAATTTGGAAGTTTTCTTCAGTTTATATGCTTCCTGTTTTTCATTTAATATTGTTTAAAAGTATTTCTTGTTTATATTATGTGAAATTATTGTTTTTTCAGGTCTTTACATGTTCTCAGGAGATAGCTCGGGCCTCATTATAATTTGGAATACTTTTGTCAAAGGAAATTCTCAACATCCAGTCCAGCATTGGAGCATTACGAAGGTATATACAGATTTTTCATTAGCAAGATTAGGTTTTATGAAAACTTGCTTCAAATTTAGTCATCCGACTTGTTTGATTACGTTTCCTTATATATTTTTATGTGGGTGGAAAGTGAATTCCCTTAAAATGTCTTGTTAACACTTTGCTGATAGAACATGCTGTGATTCATGTTAGGGATTTCTAGATTTGTTGCATTTTTAGATATGGTCCTGTTAGTAGAGGATATAAACATTTTTTATCCTAGCAACTTATACAAGAAGTTTAAAGAGACTTGGTAGCATTGTACTTGAGCTCCATAATGCATTGTGTTTATTTTCTGTCATAGAAAAGCTGAAAATAAGAAACTACATACTTTGTCAAAGTACCATTGCTTGTAACTGTATGGCTGATGTTTTATCAACCTTTTAATAATCCTGTTTCTCAGGATTCTGTAGTTATAATAGGGTCTGTCATATGGCTGTGAACATTTGATGACTTGGGATACAGTGCCTGTGAAGAAATTATTTGCCCTTAACCCATAAAGTTAAGAAGAAAAAAATGCAAGAAGGAACAAAATATAGATAAAAAATAAAATACAAAGGGCTTTCTTTAACTGTATCTTCCATTTTCAATATTATAATGTTACATTGTGATAAACTTCAGTTTCTCTCATTGTAGGAAGTAAATGATGATGATATGAAAGGGATTCCAATAAATCATTTGGAGGTACATCCAAATGGAAGGCGCTTATTAATCCATGCCAAAGACAGTACTCTGCGAATTATGGATCTCAGAATGTAAGTTTCTTGTGGTCAATACATAGGTTTGTGTGCTTCAAGATCGACTATGCATGGCAATAACTTGTTCAAAATTATTGAATATATACTTGAGAAGAAGAAAGATGGTCTGATAGAATGCTAGACTAGAGCTTGGGAGATCTGGATTTTTTAGCCTGCTCTGTTACTGCTTTGTGCATGACCTTAGGCAAATCATCTAGGGCAGAATTTCTTGAAATGCCTAAGTGACTTGGCAGAATAAGTCTTATTAAAAGTGAATCAGACTTAGGTTGGTGAGGGCCATCTGACTTTTGAAAATAGACCTTAGGATCCCAAGTCACTTCCATATTTTTTTTGGCAATTGTTTTTAATTTCTGTGTAATTTAATTGATCTTTTGTGAAATGGAGATGATATCACTTCTTTGTATTGTAAGGGCCTTAAAAAGAAAAGTGTAATAAAGATTAAGTTCTCAGATATGATAATGGGATGCATAGCAGTACATTGAATAAATGGCTAGATATTTAAATCTATTGTTTGATAAAATGTCTTCCCCTTTATCTTTTGCAATTTAAGATAGCATTTTATTCATAGAGAAGTTAAACTGTATATATAAGGCTTAACATTACAGTGTGACAGGATTGTTTGGGGTTATTATGTCTTGGGCTATAATATTTTGACCTACTAAAACCCTTTGTTTCTCTTACCACCTGCTCTTTGAAGTAGATGGTAAATCCTTGGAAAGGTCAGAGCTCAGGCACTGAGCTTTGCATTGCTGCTTTGCAGTTGCTCCTATATTATTATTGCTTCTATATTACTACAGTTCCTGATGTTTGTAAGGGGGAATAGTTGGGATAAGAAAGGCAGGTCATGGTTTTCCAACCTCCTACTGGATCCACTGGTAGTGAATGAAACTTAAACGGGGAAATCACCCAACCAGTTTAGTCACTGCTGGCAAACATGCTGTAATATCACCAGAGCAATTGTATTATTTTTCTGAATCTCTGCCTTTTTAATATAAGTGAAAGTCTCTGGCTATTGTGACCATTATGGAAGATTAACAAAACTGAATGTAATCAGGGCATGCAGGTGTCCATGAATTTGCAGAGAATCTGGATCATTTCCTGAGAAGTATGCATTGCCACACTGAACTTACTGAGGTATTCACTGAAATGCCTCACAATGATTTTTTAAAATGTTGATATTAGCTCTTTCATTCCTTGCATAAAGAAGGAGAGGAGGGCATCACAGATGCGCACAACTTTCTGTGAGTGACCCCCAATGCTAAAAGAGTTCTTAATTGTCCCCTCCTCCTTTCTTTCTTGATAACACCACCATCCTGTCTGTCATTCAAGCTTGTGATCTGGGCATCATCTTCCATTCAACCTTCACTCAGTATATGCACATACAGGCTGTTTTGTAGGTATTTTCTGCAAAGTATCTCTAAAGCATGGCCGTTCCTATTCATCTGCACAGCAAGATGTGTGTTGCATGATTACTGCAACATGCCTGTGATGAATATAATCTTGTTTATCTGATATCCCTGCAAAATGCTGCTTTAAAGATTATTTTCCAACACTGATGCAAAACATTTGCATTCCTGTGCTGGCCAAATTCCATCAAACAGAAAAAATATGTATTTTAGCTTATAGGCTCTCTAGGCCTAATTCCAGTTCATGTATCTCTCACTGTGTATCAAGTATGTTACCTCCTACCTCTGATTGGCCTGTGATTCCAGCCTCTTTTGAATTTTTAACAATAATTTTCATGCTTTCTCCCATGCTGTCATGCTTGGGAGGAGCTCCCTATAAATATTGGTGTAAATATTTATGCTCCTTCATATCCCTCTTTCAGACTCCCCTTTGCCTTAAGGTATGCAAAAAGAAACTTTAATAGTTGTTGGGCTGCTGATTTATTCAGTCCATTGCCCACCAACTTAATCATCGTCTCATTGGGTACAGGCACATGATGTGTTTATTGGTCTCAATTTACTCTGGAAGAAGAGTGGAGGAGACACATTAAGTACAGTATTTACTTCCAAGGAAATGCTGTTTTTCATTTTTAAAGTTACTTCTGAGGAACTATCAGGTTACTTTTAAGAAACCCATTTTCAATCTTGGGTAGCCATCTGCTCTGTGCTAACTGGCTTCTCTGCTACCTAGTGGCCAAGTGCTGTAATAATACCTACTTCAGGCAGCCAGCTTGAGAGATCTGATCATGTACTCCTTACCCTGGAGTAAATTTACTGCAGGATAAATTCTGGAGTAAATTACTCCAGAATAAACATGTGGCGTGTCTGTCTCAGCTGTTTGTTTATATTTTCCATCTGTATCCATTTTTTTTGCCTTGAATGTCTGCTTTAGATTAGTAAAGTAAATGAGATTAGTAAAGTAGTATTTATCCTGGGGAAAAAATTCCTAAATGGGACATAAAATTTTTGTGTTATGAAAGTAACTTCCACACTTAGAGACTATTCTTTATTTTTAGCTTTGCCTCAAAGAAATACATAGGTGCCACAAATTACAGAGAAAAGATTCATAGTACCTTTACACCATGTGGGACATTCCTTTTCTCTGGAAGTGAAGATGGAAAAGCATACGTTTGGAATCCAGAAACAGGTAACCAGTTATTTTATAGTAGTAAATTCAGTAGTAAACTACTGGAGTCTGAAGCTGTCCAGGGGAATTTAGTAACTATTTTTTAAAGTTTGTTTTCTTGTTGTAGGTAAGTAACATGGTATGAAATAAAAATTCAAGATTATGTCCAAGTCCCAAAATCTAAGCCCCAGCTTCTAAATTAATGTGTTGTTTATATCGTCCAGAGTTTAACAATCTTTTATTAGAAACAGAATAAATCCCAGTCAAAGTTGTTATCTTGGATATCTTGTAGGAATTGAGCACTACAAATTTTTCCCTTTCTTGTTAGTTGTAATATCCATATGTGTTACAGAAGTCCTTTTGCACACTGATTAAGTACTGTGGTCTAACACCCACTTAAGTGCGTGTATTGATTTCACTGGACTCTGAAGCAGGCACTTATGGAAAGTTGTTTTGTCTGCATACACAATTGACTGTTCAAAGGCAAATGATCCATCTGAGTGTTGAGACACTAGGCTTGCTTATAAATTATCCTCCAACCTGTAATTTCCTCATAACCACCAAATTCCATGGAATCCTGCTAGAAGTTCAGAAAAAGCCCAAGGAACTCTGAATTTTAAATATCTGTTATCCTCTAAGTTACAACAGGTATTATACCTGACAGAGACAAAATTAAAACACATTACATTAAAAATGGTTTTGATGATATTCCATTGTCATTTTTTTCTTTATGATATAGATTTTTAAAATATTGAATAAAAAACAAGAACATGTCTATCTTGAAGTTTTTTCAAGGCATCATCAACTAGATTCAAAATCCACATGTATATCACTATAACATTTGTCCAATACCTATTGAAAATAGGTATGTATAATGAGAGAGTTTGCAGGTAAAAACCTGAACCTACAAATGCTTATATGAGTGCTTACCATCACCTATTTACGTCCTGCCCTTGATCAGAGCTAAATTTTATTTCAAAAGTTACAGAATACTGTTGTCACTAACTTCTATTTTCCACTGGGCAACATTTTATGATAGAAATCCTTGAGTAAAATAAGAAGTTTCTGTCTGGAGAAACACGAGAACAAAAAGTATGGTTATATGTCGTTTCAGTGTTCTGGGTTTTTTTTAAAGTAAATTAATGTTTAAAAGTCATAGAGCACATTTAAATTCCATGTGGCAGAGAGTTTTATGTCTTGTTCTCCTTATGTTTTTGCAATGTATAGTATGTGTGTGAATATTATAAGAAGTTGCAACTTAGATCAAGTCTGTACAGTTTCATGTACTAAGAACCTTATTTTATTTCCTAGGTGACCAAGTAGCCATATATTCTGACCTCTCCTTCACATCTCCACTTCGAGATGTCGCTTTTCATCCACATGAACACATGGTTTCATTTTGTGCTTTCGGGCAAAACCAGCCAATACTTGTTTATATATATGATTACAAAGGTACGGTAGACAGTTTCTTGCATAAGTACCTAGGTGTCTATGTTTCTAGAAGTGGTTTACACAGGTAGTTCTTCTCTCTTCTAAAACAATGTCATAACTATGCTAACATCTTCATACCAGCTTAAGATCAGTTCAGAATTGGCATTTTGTTTATCTTGATCTTGCGAGTCTGAATTTTAAACCTCTTATTAGATCCTGTTCTAGATGATGCCTGCAAGATCTTACATTCTATTGGTGAAGTCCTGTCAATTGATAAGGATCAATTTAATTTTCAGACTGGGTAATGGAACAAAGCTAACTTGCTCTTTTGAAAATTATGCAGTGTCTAGTGAAAACTTTAAAATAGAAGCTTTTTGGTTCCCATTGTAAAAACTCAAGTTTATAGTGGGTTTCCATGCTGAATATCAGTAGCTATGCATAGGTACCCAAAACAGGAAATACTTTTGTGTGGGAGCTGTCAATTTGTGACCTGAAAACTAAGAATTAGAAGTTTCTTTATGGAAGGTTAATAGTGGGCAGAATTCTCGTTGTTAAATTTTGTGGCGATCTGTCAACAGTTGCATTGTTTTACCTGAGGACACTGGTTTTTGTGTCATTAAGACAAAAAATGACCAGTGTGACAACACTGTGACTCAAATGTTACATTTACTTAGTTGTGTCCCCCCCCAGTCTATATCCACTGAACTAGCTACATTTTATGCTTATAAAATTAATGGCTAATGCAAAATACCAAAAGATTTCATTTAATCATTCTAATATTATAAAAGTTTTAGTCTGTAATAATATTCTAATATTATAAAATCCTTTCCCCCAACAAGAGCCAGCAGGGAGGGGAGGCAGGGGGGAGGGGTGATTAGTGGTAGCCATGGCCACCACCTCGCTGCTGCCACCCCATGCCCACAGCCGCTGCACCAGGCCTGCAGCTGTGCTGCTGAGTCTGCCAGCACCACTGGGCCTGTGTCTGCTGCTGCTGCTGTGTCTGCAGCCATGTCCAGCCCCAGGCCCATGGCCACTGCTGGGCCCACAGGCACAAGGCAGCAGTGGCATTGGCACTACATCAGCTGCAGGGGGGAGCAGGCCTGGACCCAAAACTGCAGGGGTGTGGGGAGGGAACAGTCCCGAGCCCAAGCAGCAGGC
>NW_017728943.1:131510261-131540345 GCF_001723895.1 Crocodylus porosus
AGGGGGCAGGGAAACAGCTGAAGTGGTAGGGGTGGGGGTGAGGGGAGCAGATTCAGCCCCAACGTGGGGGTAGGGCTGCTGCAGCAGGAGGCAATGGGGTCAGGCCCATGGCAGAGGGAGGGGGAGGAGGGAGAGTGGCTGTGGCCCCAAACCCAAACTGCTGGGGGATTGGGTCAGGCCTGAAGGGGGCAGTGCCAGACTAGCACAGGGGTGGGGGAGAGGGGAACAGGGCATAGGAACACTGGGCTCTGTCCCTACCACCCACTCCCCCATCATTTTTGACAGGCAATTTGCTAGTTTGACTAATAAGTATATAATAAAACTACTGCTATTAAATGTAGATTAAGATTCAAGTTCCCTATTTGTTGTAGTTACATGAGATCACTGAAAAAGTCAAATGGAAAGAGTTGCAATGCAGTGTTTAGCTGTCTTACTAGAAACAATAGATAATTGTGTTTTGGATTAATATATTATGGCACTGACTCAGGAAGGCACTACATTACATCTTTAAATCCATTCCTGGTTAGGAGAGCATTTAAGCAAGGGCTTGAAAAATAAGCACATCCTTGACTTTTGCATTCATTGCGGGTACCCTCTTGAATTAGGCCTGTAACAGTGTTCTGAAACTGTCTGCTTTTGTGTATTAAAAAAATCAAATCAAACAAAAATATTATTTTTTGAGATCAGTAATATCCTATCATTTCAGGTTAACCCTGAGAACTAATTTTGGTGACAGCTCTATAGATAATCAATAATAGGGTAATAATTTACATTGATAAATGTGAAGAAAACTAGCTCTTTGAACTCACAAAACAAATAATATTCCTGCATTAGACAAATTTCTGAACTGTTCAAGAGAGTACCCTGTGGAAAAAATATTTTTCTTAAAAAATGGAGCAAATACCACACTAAGACCATGTCGGTAGTTATTTGTATCATCTGTCTGTCAGTTTGAACTAATCCACTGATGTTCTCTCATCAGTAAAATATTACATAGGTTGTGGTCTTTTCAGTATACTCTGGTAATAACTTTTTGTTCCGTTTTTGGTTAAAAATACATTCTTTGCTTTCAGAAGACAGTTTTATGGCATTGGTGTTGAAAGAGTTAATCATAAAAGTAATAGTAATTTTAGTCAGTGGCACAAGTTTAAGATTCCCATAATATCATTTTTACTTAAATCATATGTTTTAAAATATCCTTTAATGTTCTCAGTTGGCAAATAGGAATACTTGCAAACCTTTGCCACATTCTAGAATTTGCAAAAGTCAAGTTTGTGGTTAAAAGGCAACTAGTCAAAACTTTTATTAAAATAACATCTTTTTTCTGCCCTGTGGAATTTCATTTAGGTTTAGTTGAACAATATAGTTTAAAAGTCCTATTTTCTGTCTGTTGCTTGTCTTCCATAGAGAAGTGTTCACATTGAGATACATCTATATTAGAGTGCTGAAGATCTGGAGTTCAGCCTTGTTGATGATACGTGGTGTAGAAGTGGTGTTACAATTATACAAAATAGAAAGTATTTCTATCTTACTCTTTGAAAACTTAGAAAATTGAATACACAGTCTCTGACTCAGTTATTTAGGTTATAAAGTCACATACTTGGACATTAGAAAATGTTCAGTTTCTGGTTGCCTTTGCAAACTGAATTTGGTACCCTTGTGTATGCATTATGGTAGTCTTTAATTACATGATCTCATATGTTTCTTTTATTTGTAGGACTTCTGTCTCATTGGACAAAGAAAGGGATAGATTTAAGGTTGCATAGGTAACTGTAGATCTAGTATTTCTTAAGTATTGCCTAAATAACTTTCTGTATTTAAGGAGCCTTTGCATGTAATGTTTCTTTATATTGTTTAACAGAAAAGTAATATGGACTATGAACTCAATGTAATTTTTTTCATGGAAGTGCTAATACTTGATCTGAAATATTAATTTTGATTTATTTCTGTAGTTGCCCGGCAGGAGGCTGAAAGAGTAAAAGATCTCAGTGGGTCACTTATATCATCAGCACCAAGAGGGACACAAGTTTTTAACACTTCTTCTGAAATTTCTTCAACATTTCCATCAGATCAGTTTGTAAATGTTGCAAGAGAGTCTATGAGAAAGCAGAAAGTGAAACAGAAACTTGATTCTGTTACGGTATGTCAAATTTCATTATTTCCCATGAAGATGTAAAGTCATATTCATTGCATATGTTCTAGCTTATAGTTACCGCTGAGTAAACGGGCAGGGATTTACAGTACATCAGCTTCTCAACAGTAATTGTCCATGGGCATGTTCTTAATGTGTAGTCAATAAAAGTTAAACTATGATAGCTTATTCATAGATTCATAAACATTCGGGCTGGAAAGGACCCCAGAGGATCATCACGTCCAGCCCCCTGCCCCAGGGGCAGGAAGTCAGCAGGGATCATAGGATCCCAGCAAGATAAGCATCCAAATGTGTCTTGAAGGCATTCAAAGTGGGTGCTTGAACCACCTCCGTTTGTTGTATATTGTACAGCTGTACATTGCTCATGTTTCTCTTGATAAATGAATATAATGTAACTCCTACTAATGTCAATTCACTTATGAATGGAAGAAATTATATAATGTAAACATAAGCTGTTATTGGTATCTGTTTACCACCAGTTGGTGACCAGGACCTGTACTAGTATTAGTATTAATATGATTTGCCTAACAGCATATTCTGATTTTGTTCAAGATCTCACATCACAGGTTTGCATTTTAGAAGGTAAAAGTTGGGTCTTTTGACTATTCAGGATCAGCATGGAGAATGTTGCCAGAATATCCATTCCTAACCTCAGTCTCTGCTAATATTCTGTGAAAAGGAGTTAATAATTTACAAAAATCAGCTTATTTTTATTGATTTTGTTTTTCATTTTTTCTCATTACATTATTTTAAGACCATTTTATTCAATTGTATATTCAGTATTGCCATCCTGAAAAGGATATCTCTCAGCAAGTCAGCAGATGGATTGAAAGATTGCTTAATTTCATTGTAGCAATGAACATTTTACAGCATGACTCCTCAATGAATGTCCATTGATACTTCTCCCCTGCCTTACAGGCACAGGGCATCTGAGGATTAATTTTCTCCTTAGTGGAAGTTTAACAAAAGACTGAAAGATTCTTATGAATCTTTATTTCATAGTTCTTACAAGGTAGGCAAAAACAGTACCGTTTCCAAGATTGGTGCACAGTAGCTATGCAAGAGTGATTAATACTGATTAGCAAAAATCAACATATGCTTGATGCTTTTCAAGAACACATATTTACCTTTGGAATTGAATATAATGCTGCACCTGGAAACAAAAATGTGACACGTTTCTACTCAATTATGCCTAATCAGAGATCAGTAATTAAATTTGAAATAAGTACTTGGTTGCAATTGGAGGTAAAAATCAAATTGTACTTCTACTAAATAATTCTGCCAAAAATCCTTGTGCTTGTTTTAGAACCATGAGAACTGTACAGCCCAAACGGATATATACAACTGAAATTTTGTCATTGCTTAGAAATGGCAAATGATTGTATTAAGTCTGTGAGAAGTTACATAATTATGACTTATCTTTCAAGACTGTAAACTCAAATGACTAATATCAATTCAGATATAGTCTTGCAGTCATCAACTGGTAGTTTTTATCATTTTAAGTTAAAATTCATTTGTTAGATTAATATAATTAATATTTAAAATATTTGCTTTCTATAGAAAAATGTAACTTCATCTTCTGCTTTTTGTTTTGCTAGTCATTATGTTGAGGACAATATGTTAATTATGTATTTGTATATAAGGTATTTCTTACATGAGAAGGATAAAATAATTATGGTTGATAATTTTCTACCATGTGCCCAGCATTGCCTTCAGTGGAGCCTAAAGCACCACTTAGGCACATATTCATTTAATGGTACAGTGGGATCTGAACTCCAATTCCAACAGTCGTGCCTCTTGCCATGCCACACATACATGGCAGGATGTACAATTTTGGGGTCAGGGATCAGATTACTTTTACTATTACTACTATTAGCACTATTACTACTTGTGAGTGCCAGGGGAGCTCAGGCTTATGATCCTCTCCCTCCACCAACAAAGTGAAAGCCAAGTGCTCACAGCCCAGCATGAATTGAAGCACCAGACCCCATGGACCAAGGTCTTTACCCGGCTCCACTGTCGTACCAGGGGTGGGACTAACAATCAGTTAATTGTTGGTCCCAAGCCCCAGGACTGTATAGGATTCAGGAAATAACTTTTATGTGTTGCTACCCTGCCACGTATTCAATTTAAGGCATGATGGAAACTAGCCACAAAAATATTACATGTCTTCTGTGGAATATTTTTGTGGCTGCTTTCCCATTTGTCATGCTGTTAATTCCTTGGCTGTGTGGCAAGGTTACTATTTATGGTGCAATTCACAGGGTAATCACATCTTAAATTCAGTATCTCTTAGGGGCCTAAGAGGCATATCCTTCCACAAAAATGCATGCTTGTGATAGCTTGAGCGGGGCTCTGGATATGTGAACGAGATTTGTCTAATGCAGAGATGGGCAGTTATTTCAGGTGGATGGCCACTTCATACACATTAGAGCTGGAAGGGACCTCACAAGATCATCGGGCCCAGCCCCCTGCCCCACTTAATGAGGTTTGGTGAGCTTTTGAGGGCTACATGGGTAGCCCCTTCCCCCTTGTCATCTTGGGACCAGAAGTCCTACCCCTAACCCCTGATCTTTGCTACCTGAAGTCCCTCCCCTTGCCCTTTCCTCTGCTGGAAATACTCCTTTTGGGAGGAGGGGTTGGCCTCTTAGAACCAGAAAAAAAAACAAATCATACACTAAAAGTCAAACACCTGTTATATTTTAATTTTATTACAAAAAATGTTTTTGTCAAGATTTGTGTTTCCATACAGTATACAGGGCTGATTGCATAATAACTCAAAAAAATTCTTAGCCTTGTATATTGTGGGGCCTGTTTGAGGGGGGTGTATGGTGGGGTGTAGGTTTGTGTAGGGGGTGGGGTGTATGTGTATGGTGGGGTGTGGGGGTGTGTGCATATATTGTGGTGTGGGGGCTGTGAGGGGGTGTGTCTGTGTGTGGGGGGGCATAGGGTACGTTGGTGTGTATATTTGGGGGGTTGTTGGGGGCAGGGTGTGGGTGTGTGGCATTTGTGGGGTGTGGGGGAGTGCAAACCCCCCCCCCCCACACTCTCCCCACTTGGCACAGCAGCATCAGGCATGAGTGCTCAGGACACTCAAGCCCAGAAGCACACAGCTTGAGCCAATGCTGCACATCATGACGAGCGCAGTGTGCCCAGGCTGCCTCTCACTGGCACTCTCCACCATTCACACGCAGCCCTTGCACTCGCACATCACTGCAGGGAAGCTCCATGCTTTGGAGCCAGCTGCCTTTCCTGCTTCCTGCCACACAGGTCCTGGGACTCTGAAGGGAAGCAGGGGTCGGGGCTTCCGTCCACCTCTGCTGCAGCCCCAGGATCTGCGTGCATATCCCTAGTAGAGATGCTCCTGTGCATGCTACAAAGGCAGTGTAGACATGCCCTTAATCTGTATGATATTGGGTGCTGATTATTTTGTTCCTTATTTAGCAACGGCTAAACTTTTCATGTTACTGTAAATTGTATTTGAAATGTCAGATGCAGAAACTCACTTGTATATAACTACTCATTTTTCATATGTGTTTTAACAATACTAAGTTTGTTAGGTACACCTACGACTGGTTTAGCTCTAATGGGCGCATCCACATATACAAGCGTGGGCGCTTGTAGCAGCTCAAATAGAAGCAGTGCAAATTTGAGCCAGGGCTTTTTGCCTCAGCGCACGTGCTTGGACATGCATCTTGTTGTAGAGCAAATTATGCCACTTGGGGCAAAATAACCCTGCCTGGCTCCTCCCGAATCTGCAGCCAGGGGGAGCTAGAGTCTGGGGCCAGCACCTGTGCTGTCCCCAGCAGTATAAAAAACTGCCCTGTCCTGGCCCGAGCAGTACAAAAAGTGGCCCTGGCAAGTAGCTCAGGGCTACTCACTCTCAGGAGCTTCTGGGGCCCAGCCGATTGGTACCTGAGGACACTACCCCTTGTCCCAGCTGGAGTGCTGCAGCAGCTCTGAGAGATCCCTGCACCTTTTACCCACTGCAGCAGTCTGGTAGTGGGGGCTGCTGCCTGGCTGTGACCTGCTGCGCACCTGCCAGACCCGGATAGGGACTGCACAGCCAGTAGAGGCATCTGCCCCTCTGGGCCAGCTGCAGTGAGGGCTTAGGCTGCAGTGCCTCTGTATGGCACTACTGCCATTTGGGCCCCCTGCCCAGCCATCTGGGCAGCCATTGCCCAGAAGATGTTCTGGTTGTGGTGGCCTGCAGGGGCTACCTCCCCCCGCTGCAATGTTATTTTGTAAATAATACAAGATTCGGCTTTTCTCCCCACTTCCCTCATGCAATGCATGAATCATTCCTATTCTTTTTGGGCCCAAAAAATATGCGGGTAGAACCAAGACTTGAATTTTGGTCTTATCTTCAGCAGTGCGTAGTGCTAAAGCTGGTACATTAAGCTATATTGGGACATACTTAATAAAATTAATTTCTATTTATGCTCTTAAATTTTAAAAACAGCCCTTAATTTTTGGTGAGAGGAAAGGGCAGATGGTTGCCTTCTGTGAAATTGGATAGGAATTTGCATCTTGGCAGCAGTTGTTATGTATCTATGACTCAAGGGGTTAATGTTAATTTATATTCCAATATAAAGCAAACTTCAGTGGTATTAAATCCTTAAATATTCATTCAGTATAACAAGTTGCCATCAAATTCCTGGGTGATCTTTATCTCTGGAATTTCTCTGCTAATGCAGTAAAATTCTTACAGGCAGCTAGCAGACAAAAATACCAGTTTGCAGTTTTATTGTAATTAGAGAATGTTATTTATTTTTATTTCGGAGATGACATTTAAAAATGTCAAAAACTAAACTAGTTTTCATGCTAAACTAACTGAACTAACACCACTTTAACAGTAAGAAAAGCCTAGTATTTTTCAGTACTTGTAACAAGAGTTCCTTTACATACAGTAGGGCCCCTCTGCACATGTTGGTAAAGGTACAATGGGTTCTAAGGCGTAATCTGCACAATCACGCTTCCTACCATGCCACATGTGGATGGTAGGAGGCATGATTGTGGAATCACAAATTAGATCTCATTGTGCCTTATTTCTGGTGCAGAGGGAACCTGATCCTAGGCTCCTTATGCATTTGCAAAAAGCAAGCTCCAACACTGGGAGCCCCCTCAGCTGAGGGGTGCCAAATGCATCCCCAGGGCTGGGAGATATAGCTGCTATGATCTCCCAGTCCCAGGAGTATGTGAAGCCCCAGGGCTGGGACATTGCAGCTGTCATGAGGGTCATGTCTGGGCCCTGACACATCTCTGGGCCCTGGGGTATATGAAACTCCCGGGGCTGGAAGATCATGGCAGCTATATCCTGGCACTGGTAGGCACACTGCAGGCTTCCACCATCTGCAGCTGCAGGGTGCTGCCAGGACCTAAAGTTGGCAGCTTCTGCAGCTGTGAGTCCCTTCAGCTGACTGGGCTCCCAACTGCAGGAGAGACCCTGCTACACATGCATATTAAAGCTCTATAGCAGCCAATTTCAAAGTAGTACGCATTTTTGAGGTCAAACTTTATAGTTGGCTGGATCTTTTTCTGGCATGATAGGTACTTTGCTTTGTAGCTGGTTTCAAGGTAATTGTGCTGTTAACCAATTAATTATGTGATGTCTGTAACATGTACAGAGGTCCATAGTCTTGGAGTTAGTGTATTAGTTGAGTAACCTCTGATGTCAAAATATTTGTGATGAATTCCACCCATTTTTGTTTTATTTTTCTAAATTTTTTTTTTACAAATTCTTCTCAGTATATTTTGGAAGATGTTTTTGAAAGCATTTTCCAAATGATTGCTGAAAACTTCTGTTTATTGAAATAACCCTGGGAAATATAGGTTTAAATTATTTCAAGTCCAACAAGAGAGGATTAGAATTTAAAATTAGAAGTTATCTCCTTTGTACAAAACTGTAAAAATTCCTTGAGTTTTTGAGTTCTTAGCATTATTCTATGTAGCTATGAAACGTGATATTGAATAATTCTTCAAATTATCCCATTAGAATATATTTGAAACATAAAATAGCTCTTCACTGGTCTAAAACGCCTGAATCTATAGAATATATACCACCATGCCTCTGAAAACATATGCAGCCTTTTTAAGAAAAATCTGAAGCATTGCTAAAACCTAATATTAATACTATGTAGCAGTGCAAGAAGCTAACAGGCAACTTGTTGTTTTTTTGTCTGTAAGAAAGACATACAAGCAGATTCTGAGGCAGGATAAAATGTCATAGTATCATTGCCAATTTACAGCAACTGATGATATACCTCCCAAGGTCTTATTTAGTAGATCCTGAAAAAGCTAGATAACAAATTCTGGGTTTGATTTTAGATCTCAAAAGAAAGGTTTCATTTACAACTTTCTATGTGGCAATAAAAAAATTAAAGATATATTTAAGATGTATACACTGTAATCAAAACCTTTGTAGAAATATTGTGAGGATTATAGATAGATATTTCAAAACTAGTATAGGCAGAAGCCATGGAGCTTTGGCAGGTTAATGTAACATTTACACTTATTCTACCTTTTCTAATAGTTGGTATTACTGTTCATTATTCTGTACTGAGGCATCCTTCTCATTCTTTCCAAAGTTAGCCATGGTCTCTTTAGCCTTCATCCACAACAAGTTTGGACAACACACATAGGAATCCATTGTTAAGAAAAAAAGGAATTATCTCGTGTTTGAAGTAAATCTAATTCTGTTTTAATTAGAAGCAGTGAACCAATAGTTAACTATTGTTCCAAACTGTAAAAATCACAAAAATAATACAGGTGTAAAAATAATACCTTACTGCTTATTAAAGTTAAGTTAATATATGCCTGATATTGGAATAAACTTATGTTTGTGTTATGCATGTTTTGTTTAAATTCCTAATTTGTTAAATAAAGGTGTGATGAATACTTATGGATGAGAGGGTTCTACTGTAAAACTGGGTTTATTCTTTAGTTTTTAAATAATTTCCTCTCTACATACCATTATATCCTTTAAAATAGTTTGCTTATTTATTTTCACCAGTCAAGAACAGAATGTAAAATGGTCTACACACTTTTATTATGTGTAGAAGAATTGATTCAAAATAATTAAATTTATTTTACAAAGATACATGCACTGTGATAGAATTTCTGCTCTTTAGTATTGTTCTCGTGGCAGCCCATCTAAGATGTATGGCAAACTGCCTGTTAATAATCAAATGGCTAAAATAATAAAATAAACAAAAGCAGGAGGTGTTAAAGAAAAAAGATAGAAAAAGGCCTAAGACTAATCTGCAGGTTTGTTTTAAAATTAGACTTTTTATTTGATAATTTTTCGCCAAAAGTAGACTAGGGAGAGAAAGCATTTCTTCATGCCACTGTGTAGGCATTACATGGTTTGTTCTTTTTGTTTTGGCATTTACTACTCTGTTTTTAATTGGCACATTCCAGCTGCCAACAGGAAACAGAAGGAATCTTCAAAGTAACATTGACAGCTCTGCATGTATATATGTGCGTGCGCGAGAGAGCAAATTGTAAATATATGTGTATTTACACCAACTGAGGATCTGGCTATAGTAGTCTATAATATATAACAATATCATTTTTGTAGTTCTCATCAAAATGAAAATGTGCCTTTTAATTATGGACAGAACTCCACATGGGATGCCAACTATTTCTAAAATATTCCCCATTTAAAATGGAGAATGTAATTTTTATTTTAATTCAGATTTTAGGAAACATGGACTAAACTGTTAATGTAAATGGAGAGGAAATATACTATTATAAGATCTTTCAAACAGTTTCTTAAAGTATAACTTCCTGTGCTAATAAAACATTATAATGAAAGTCAACATGCTTTAACATTAACAGGATAGAGATATTGTGACTGATGAGATTTAGATTGAACTAGTAAGTTATATGGGTGGTGTGCAGTGATCCCGTAGCTAAAGAATTGGCCTTGTACAGACATTCAGTTTCTCCTGGGAGAGTTGCTGCTATCCCAGGAGAAACCATGAGTATACAGATATTCAGGCTTTTTCTCCCACAGTAAACATGGTCAGTCCAAGAGAAAAATAGTTTGGATAACAACCAGAGTTAAATCACTTCCAGGAGAGTTTCTTCTGAGTTAGCAAATGTCTGTACATGCTGTGCTTCTTTCAGAAGAGAACATATTTCTCCAGCATCCCCCTCCCGTGGGGAGACAGTTTTTTGCTCCCTGGGTGATGCTGCTTCAGCAGGGAACAGAACATGCCCCCTTCACAATAACTAAAGTGTGTTGCAGGAAAACACAGACTGGCCCTGAGAAGTCTGTGCACTGCTGTCATCTGTTGCCAGGCAGACTAAGGGAGCCTGCAGAACATGCTAAGATGTTTTCATAGGGGCCCTGTGGCTACACAATGTTAGTTCTGCAAGGCTTCCCACTCTTCAGGGCTTCAGCATTCAAGGGCACAGACAGAAGTGTGGCACCTCACAGTAACTGAAAATGCTTTGCAGGAAGTGTTCTGAGTTACAATAATCTCTCAGACCAAACAGATATTTACTGTTGGTTTCAGGGGAGGGGAATCTAACTGCTGACTGGGAGCCTGAGGCTGGTTTCCCCTAGCAATAGCCCCTCCTCTCTCCCAGCCTGTCCCTGTTTCAGAATGGGAGGGGAACTGAACTCCCTCTGCTCCCTTTTCCCCCTCCCATTCTGAAAACAGCTCGAGGCTGCGAGGCAACGCGGATAGAAGTTACACAAGATGCTCTGTTTTGAAATGCTTTCATCTGATCCCTCATGCAATGAGGGCTCAGATTTTCGCCCGATTGGCCATTTGTAAACTGTCTGCAGCCATGCGCTTGTGTTTGGTCATGGCTATAGACCACCCTCTGTGGCCAGATCAGGCAAGAATTGTTATTTCTGTCTGCACCCCAAATGTTTCTTTATGCAGCTCTGGGAAATTTCTCTACCAAGAGAACAAACTGGGAGAATTCTCCCTGGTTATTTGAATGTGTGTATTCGGCCATTGTTTAAGCATCATGTGTTTAAACTGATCAGTTTAAATTTGGAACATTAACATCACATACATGCATTTTCATAGTCTGCCTGCTTTAACAGTTATTAACACGTGCTTTCACTTCATAAAGTTTAGTGCAACTCAGTATCTTTACTTTTGTCTATCATACCAAATATATCCCAGGGGGGCCAGATATTTTTACTTGATCTAACTACTCATTGTTATACCAATTGTTGTAACTCACACTGGGAATGGTGCAGATTATAGATCTAGCCACAGACTCATCCATCTGTTACCAGTTCTCTATTTCCCCACTGTCCTTTGTCAAGTTAGTTCAGTACTGGAGAGAATATGCTCCTTCAAAAATGCTATTAAATACCTAAAATATGTGGAAGAGGAAAGCTAAATCTGTTGGAAAAAAATAAGCACTGAGATCAGATCAGTGTTTACCTGCAAAACAAGTCTTGTTAGCTTAGCTAGAATGCAGAGCTCTGAATTTTCATATCAGTTTTAATCAGTCCTATTGTATCATTTAAATGCTTGTAAAACACAATTAGAAAGATTTCTAGGATGAGCCAAATTCTCTTGATTCAGAGCTTGAAAAAGTAGGCTCAGTTTAGCCCAGTATTGAAGGCAAGGAAGGCATTTGAAAAAGTTTCTGCCCCCCAGCCTGCAGAACAACATTAAAGCAGCTCTGTGATCTTTGTGGCTTCCAGTGGGAGAGGAGAATGTTTTGACCAATATATTTACTCACCACTATCTCCACTTCTTTTTTCCATCTTCTTTCTGGTTATAAAAATCACCACTCAGGAGCATGTCTGTGGGGTGTTAGCTCTTCTGTGTTGGCTTGTCACAGCCCTTTTCCTTGTGCCATAATACAGTACTAGCATGCATGTCAGCTGAAACATGGCTGTTTTCACATCAAAGTATTTTGCCAGGAATATTTTTTTTTAATAAACTAGGGTTCAGAGCTCCTCAGAGGATTGTACTCCAATTCTCTGGAGGTTTGGGGTGACTTAAGCTCAACCTTTAGAAGCAGGAGAGAAAAAGGCAGTAGGGATAGTCTATACCATAGGGCTGCGCCCAGAAGGCATCATTAGTAGCAGGAAAAACCCCCACTCTCAAATGGTAAAGACATTGTTTGGAAGCTGCCTTCTGCCTGCATTACTGTGCTTGCACCAGAAGCTGTTCCAGCATAGTTACGTGGGTTACATGGTTTGATATTTTCACATTCCTAAAGAGCATTGGTATGCCAGTGCAGTGTAGGCAAGGCCTCAACTGAGTTGGAAACTTGTTCTTTGAAAATTTAATCTCTGTCTGTCTCATGGCAGTTTTTCCCTTCTGACATCCCCACTGTCTCCTACCAGGATTGATCTCTTCTAGGAAAGTTCCTCTTCTGGCAGCCAGCTCCAGTTCTGTCATCCAACTGTAAACACCTGAAGGACTGAGTTAGTTGCTTTTGATAGAAGAGATCTGACAAAGTCAGCACATGGGGATGGAGCCACTAGAAGAGGAGTTGCTCAGATAAGGGAAAATGTTTTGTGGCAAAAAGGCTGTTCTTTGGTCAAGGTGCTAGTTACCAGAGATACTTGAGTTTTCTAAATCTGTCCTGGTCAAGTGGGACTGCTGATAGAGATGCAGAAGTATTTCTGAGCCCAAGAGCAGATCAGTTTTTGTTCACAGAAATGGGTATTTATTCATATGGGTTGCATTGTTGAATAAGCTAACCTTGGGTCTGAGATGGCCAGGTTACTCGCTTGTGGGTGGTTCAGGTCATTCCAAACAAGTGCCACTAAAAACCTTTACATTACATGCATCTTATTTTATACAAACAAACACAGTCTATTGTAAAATACTTATTAACTGACTTTTTGTTTCCTCAGTCTTTTAAAAGTTACTCTACCTTTATACCTCTGTGGCAAATGTATTTGATTAGTGCTGAGTTACAGTAGGGAAGAACACAAAATAACATAAAGTCACAGGCAGGGATAATGTGTTAACTTTGAAAGGCAGTGGAATTTTGGGTCTTGAATCACTTCAGGCACATTTGCATATTTTTACTATATTTTTATTTCAAAAGGAAAACGATCTAACATATCTTGTAACTTTGCTAGTTCATTCTGTTGTGATGATTGCTTTTGACACAGCTACCCAAGAGAAAAATATAAAGATGGGTTTTTAATCAACATTGTGAGCAATATTGCTTATGAACAAAAGCTTTGCAGTTTGAAGTCCTTTAACCCTGAACAATATATGTTGAATATAAACGCCTATAAACTTCACTGTCTCCATGCACCAAATAATACTGTTGAGCAGCTGCGAATGCATAAAACATGATCATTAATATAAAATGACAGAATTATTAAAATCTGTAGATTGGTTAAAATATTTAATAGTGTATGAATGCTTTACTGTAATTTTCCATTGTGTTCCTTAAAGTTTATAATAAAAGTAAGGTTTTGGAATTGGAATTGATTATGAAGTAGGGGACTTGGTGGCCAGAGGTTGCCAGTTCATTAATTGTAATCAGCTTTGACTCTAGGATACTGCCCTGGTATGGGCAGCAAAGTATTATAAATTGTTGTTATATTTGGTTACCCATGTCAGAAATTAGTCTTCTAAAAATCGACTTTTTTTTAGTTTTTCTATAGAAAAATGAAAATTGTGAGAGCATTTGGGACATTGGAACATTAAAAACTCGTTACCTTGTTATGATGTCTTGCATTTAAGAAAGCAGGCTTTTCCCAAAGGATTATTTCCTCTATTACTATTATGGTGTATGTTTCTTGCCTTTTAATACCAGAATAGTTTTGAAGGAATTATGTTCTTCCTCACTAGAGACATCTAATTCCCATTATCATCAACAGAAGTTACATATTTGATCCTGAATGTGGAACTGAATCTGCATGGTCAGAGCTTTGTGCTCAGATGGAGCAAAATTGACCCATGTGGTTCTAATTGTGGAATCTGGGCCATGCAGAGGAAAATAAGCAACTTCAGTGTTTCACTATAGAACAACTGAAAATCAACTGAATATGGCTTCTTATTCTTATTTACCATTTGCTAACAGTACTTTTTGAACAGAGTACTGAAATAGCATGAATAAGTAAGGGCAAAGTACTGTAACTGGGGATGTTTGTCCCGCTTTTATCAACCTATAGCTTGGTTTGATTTATTTCTGACTTTTTCAGCTATATTTTGTTTGGGGTTGGGTTTTTTTTGGTGGGGGCATGTTCTGCCTTTCATTTTATGCCATAGTTGTGTCTGTGCAAAGGAAGTCTGACACCAATGCCATACTTTCACTGTGGGATGTCTCATGCCCCCACAATTCAACCAGGGATTATTTACCTTTACAGTACCTGCAAAGTGCACTCCTGCCCCACCTCTTGTTGTATCCTCATATTGCAGGAACAGTTTCTGCTCCTTTCTTGACCACAGACTCTTATAATGTATATTACTTCAATGAAGAGCAAAAGAGAAGTAGGATACAAATGTGTGTGTGGACAATCTTGAACTCTAGTTACCAGTAACTAATTTTTCTTTCCTCTTTGAGTAATTGCTAAAACACATTCTTACTGTGGTTATCTCCAATGCAGTGCCCATATATATCTGAAGGTAGGACTCACAAATCCTGTAGGTGAACAGCAGCTGAAGGATCACCCTAACAAATGCACCTTTCATAATGACATAGGGCACTTTTACATGTGCTCTGGGGGTGGGGAGAGGTGGTGCTTTAATTAGAGTGGTTCCAAGAGCCCCTCTAATGAAAATGTCACCACATCTCCTGTATCAGCATCCCTACAGTTCAAAATGGCAGCAGGGGCACTTGAACTAAAGCTCGTTTGAGCTTTAGCTCAAGTGGCCCCCAGCACCATTTTAAAGCATGGAGACACTGATACAAATATACAGGAGGCTGCCAGTGCAGAACAATTGTTACACTCCAGTGGACTCGATTAGTAGAGTTGCTCTGACATGCTGGAATTCCAACAAGTAGCAGCAGCCTCAGCACTCATGTATAGGTGCCCATAATATTTAATAAGCATGTAAGTGTCTTGAGCTCCAGGTGTATATTTTGCAGATGCCACTATGGAAATATCACACAGGCACACACTAAGTAACCTGGGCTTTCATGGAGTGGCCACATACCATGGACGTATATTGTTTTGCTGTGGTATCTTAATAGTGCTTTAGGCAGCCTGATATCCAGTTGGACCATCTCTAATACTGCTAAATGCATCTGAGAAAGTATTCAACATGGCTCTGAATACCAATACAGGAATATGGATGTTTGTTTCACAAATTGCCCAGTATCCCTGCATCTGGAAACTGTCTCTATGTATTCCACATCATAATGGTGATGGATACGGAAGAGAGTGCAAAATGCATTTCCTTATACGCACTGATGTGGTCCTTCTACTAGAGGATAGTACTGTATGAAGAATTGTTGAACATGTTTTACAAGCCCCCCTCTAGACAATAAATGGTGTTCGCCAAATCTACAGACCTCTGAGATGAAGGCATCAAAAAGATTTGGGAGAATATACAGCAATGAAGAGAACATGATGAGAAGGAAAATCCAGACCGTTGCACAAAAGTTCTTGACCAGCAAAATAAACTTTCTTGGCACTTTAAAGTGATACTGTAGAAAGTGAGCCCTTGTGATTGTGTCTGGAGTGGCCTCTGTGAACTCAACTGAAAGAGCTGTTTAGTTGTTTGAATTGTCTGATCAGAGTTGGGTTTTTTTAACACCTGATCAAACTACAACACTTTGCTTTTCAGGGGGCACATCTACACATTCATTAATGCACAGTAGTTACTGCACATTTAATTTAGTACTTGCTTAATGAAGTACTAACTAAATGTGCAATAACTAGGGTTACTGCACAGTAGTGCCAGTGCACAGGGTTTTAATGGCTCTTACTGCGCAGTAGCCTAATACTACTGCATAGTAGCATGTTAGCACGGTCTTTGCCGGGCATGCTACTGTGCATTGTTACTAGGCTACTGTGCATTAAGCATCTTGTGTAGATGCACCCAGGATATGCAGCTCACCAAAAAATCTCTGAAAACCTTTGGGACCATGGAAAAGCTGAACAGGAGCCTTCTGACAGATGTCCTGTTCCACTATATAAAGTGCTGGTATTTTCAGTGTGGGTTCTTATGGCAGTGTGAAAAGGAGTAGCACGTAAGTCAAGATGTTAATTAATCCCTCTGCTACAAGGATGAAAGTGTGGCTGAAATGAACATCTTGAACTTAGGTTTGGAAACTGACAGCCTTTTTAAGCCCGATGTTGGATGCTATCCTCCCTTCTTTTGGGGGATCAGAAAATAACTGCTGCAAGACCTCTTCCCTCTAAGATGGCTAGGAATTCTTCCTATGGCTGTCAAGACCAACAGGAAACAAACCATCTGCTGGAGCAATGTCATATGAGAAGGGTCCCTGAAAAAGGAAGGCAGTCTGGGGCTGGAATAAAGGAGAACTGGATGATATACTCACTTGACACCTGTCCAAAAATCAGGTGATCCAAAATGATTCTGGTTCAGGAGTCTAAGGGAAATGAAACATTGGAGGAGACTATGCATCTCTTGACTGCCTGATCAAAGGTCTGGTATCCAGGTGACTTGCTGTGTGATGTAGTATGTGAGGGCAGATGCTGACTCATTTATGAAACCTCTGACTTTGTTTTGGAGGCTCACCATAGCGGAATATGTGTGAAGGTGAAGGCTTCAAACAGGTTCTTGAGGGATTCTTCTATAAGCTAAATACTGATGGTACAGACTGCTAGGTTTGTAAGAGGTGGAGCAGAACTTGAGACCACAAGGTCATTTGTGAATCCTTTGGCAAATGCTGAAGAGCTAATTACTCTGAGTTCCCAGTAGTGTCCTGAACTTCTCTCAGGAGGCCAGAGCCAGGGAGTCAGGAAGATCTCATAATGATAGCTATAGCCATGGAACAGGAAGTGGTGTCTAGAGCAGGGCTGTTGGGCTAATTTGCGGCCTGCAGGCTCCTCTCTGGACACTGGTTCCCGTCACTCTGGCTGATCCGGGTGATGTCTCTGAGCTCCCACATCTTCCTCCAGTTTACACTTTGCTGCCCTGTTGCTAGGCCTTGGGAATCATTACTGGGTGTGGAGGATGCTTATATCTAAAGTTGGACAGGCCTGATCTCTACAGCATCAACAGCTACCTGCAGTGCTGTCCTGGAAACAAATCAGCCCCCATAAATTGGGGATATGAAAAAGTACCCGTCAATCAACTAGAACTATTTTTGCTTAAAGAGTATGACACTCTAACATGCTGACAGTCTGTCAGTTAGCTATCTGAAACTGCACACTGGCTCTTCAGAGCTGGGAAGAGTTGCTGGACTATTGTTTTTGGAAGAGTGCTCTGCTAACCCAGATTTAGCTGCTAGATGGTCCACATGTTCCAGTGACTGAGCTAGTAGACAGCTCAGCCTCAGGTACATGAGATGAAGACTGGAACACTGAATTAGCAGGATGTTGGCAATAGTCCATGTGGGGTAGGAAGCCCCAGGATAAGAAGAGTCAGGCTGGATAAGGAGACTTAGCACCTGAGGACAGTCATTGTGGCATGGTACAAATAAGCATTGCTTTGCACAAGGCAGCATGCTTTCTTGTTCGAGGAATTTGCACCAGCTCATAGCAGTACTAGGGATCAGGAGTCCACGTCATACTGTGCGCCAAACCAAGCCTGCAAAGTGGTGGACTGAGAATCCTGGGCAGACAAGAGAAAGGTAAAGGTCAAGATCAAAAGGGCCCTTGAGGACAGAAAATATTGAATTTCTTGGTAAAAAAAAAATGGGATGCTGCTAGGAGAGCTGGTGCTGGTACTGCATCCCTTATGATTCAGACTCATTGAGCTGGAGATGCTAGTGTTCACACCAGGGTTAAATAACATTCTGATGAGGAGCTGTTACATTGATGCTTCTTGCTCCATGAGCTTCACTGGTACCCATGAGAAGGCCTGGAGCTGGATGGTGCTGATAGAGCCATACTTTAGGCACTACATGCTTCTTCAGAATCCTTGTGGAGCCCTGAAGTCTCAGATTTCTACATGCAAGTCAACAAAATATTTCAGTCTTTGTGCTGCAGCACAAAGACACCTATGAAGTCTCAGAGCCATAAGAAACATCAGTTTGAATACTGAGGAGAGGAGAGTGATCTCTTGATAAAGCTCTTTTAAAAAAGGTAAAGTAAAAATAAAGTTTCCAAAGGAAATTAAGTCCCAGTAGACATGTAGAGCTATAAACATGGTGGGTGCCTCATTTCACCGTACACATCTGGGAGGCAGCGTAGAATGAAAAAGGCACCAAGTCCTCCTTCCTTTTCCCTTCAAAAATTAGATTTGGATGGGGGGGGAGAAATAAAACAATGTCTCACTATAGAGTAGCTCAAACTAAAGAGAATGGTGGAAAAAGAAAACAAAGACTAAAGATTTAGTGAACACATAGGCTGCAGTCCTACACTGTCATAAAAGCCAAATCCAGCCAGACTGTTGTAAACAATAACAGGAAGTGTGTGCTGTCCTTTATCTCTAAGTGGAGTATTTGAGGAAGGGCAGGACTAAAGCACATTCTACAGGCATTGCTAAGGTAAAAAGGTTTGCAGCCAAAGCTTTAGTACATCTCTCAGTGAGAATATGTGTGTGGATGCTTGCTCAAAGGAGAACATTTCTTTGTTAATACTATCCAAATGTATAGAGGAAAATTACTTGGATGACAAAGAAACACAATTAAAGGACCAAAAGGCCTCATTGCTGTGGTTATTCCCTCAATCGAGAATATTTCTTGGGTCTCCCTTTTGTAAAATGGGGTATGTATGTGAGTTATAAATGTTATGTGGATACTGCATCCAGGAGTGGGATGTGAAGGTGGGGTCAGGACCAAAGGTAGGATCAGGATTGTGGGGTGGTGATAGTGTGGGGCCAGAGCCCAGGGCAGAGCTGCTATCTACTCCCCACACGTCCTTGCCTGCAGAACCAACACCCATCACAGAGATACATGGGGAGCAGCTCACATCTGTACCCAGGGCCTCAGCTCTGCACTGTTACTGCCCACAATCCCAGCCCTTGCCCACCTCTCCCACTTCCAGACACTGATTCCTTCCCCCTACCTGCAGTCCCATCCCTTCCTCCTGGCTGAGCATGTCCTGCCCTCGGGTCCCAGGCGGGTCTTCCTGGAGACTGCACTTGTGGCAGAAGGCCACTTCTGTTTCTGTGACAGTTTGGTTAGGATGGGCCCAGCAGAGGATACACACCTTACCCTATCTCTTTAGGTAACCTGAGCTGGATACATTCCTGAGGGAGGGAAACCTGCTGCCTCTGCCTACGTGACTGGCATCACATACCTGGGTGAGGGACTTGGGGTACCCTGGTGGGCCAGAGACTGCCAGTCTGCCCAGCAACCAGTGATGCATTTCAGAATGGTTGGCTGACAGCCAACAGGTGCTGGCCTCCATTGGACCAGGTAAATGAGGTCATAGGGGCTATATAAGTTAAGCACTGCCCAGGAGGAGGGAGCAGCAGCCATGAGGAAAACTCAGAGAGAGAAAGAGAGAGGAGCTGGACCATCTGAAACCTGGTCTCTCAAAACTCATGATCAAGGAACTGCCTGCCTCCAGAGGGAATCTCCACCTGCCTCTGGATGATACTTGTGAGAAAGCTACCTGAGATCTAACTAGATATATAGCTTGCAGTAACTTAGATGCATGATCAAAAGCCACTCCAGCCACCCTGTTTGCTGTATGGGATTTCTCTGATACTACTCAACTCTGTACCCTATTCCAACCCTACTCCTTGTAACCGATAAAGTTCTCCTTTGTACCTAGTGTGGGAGACTTATTGGTAGTGGGTCTAGATTATGCCTTGGGGTTCCCTTGGTTCGGCTGACTAAGGGAGACCACCACTTGTGCTTCTGACTGAGGGAAGCACCCCAAGTTCTTGAAGTGAGTCAAGTACCCTCAAGGGCTA
The DNA here is from genome assembly GCF_001723895.1 of Crocodylus porosus. NCBI lineage: Eukaryota > Metazoa > Chordata > Crocodylia > Crocodylidae > Crocodylus > Crocodylus porosus. Next base: position 131,530,365 of record NW_017728943.1, read on the forward strand.
CTAGGCCTGTGTTTTTCAGGGGGTGCAGAGCCAGAATAAAGCTCATCCCTGGGTGGTGGCAGCTCTGCCCCCAGGCTAGCAGGTGTGCTCCAGGAAGGGGGTCGGCCAGACATGAGGTGCCCCCAGGTAGGCACTAGGAGCCTGGAAGGTGGTCAGGCGCAGTGAGGTGGGTGGCTTAGTACAGGAGCACCCCCTACTGGCCCGCAACACCACCTGCCTGCCCACTCTGTCTGGCATCCCCAGCAGTGGGTGCAGGGCAGAAGGGGCCAGGGGCAGATAGGATCAATTACGCTGGGTCAGCACCCCCATCATCTGCTGCACTGGGTCAGTAGCACCCCCATCTCTGCTCTCTCATTCCCCTCCCCACCACCCCGCCGGCCCACAAAATTCCTTAAGTGGCACTCCAGCCCAAATAATTGCCTGCTGCAATCTAGATGAACTCCAGTTACTGGCTGATAACTTCATTTTCTTCACTGTTTCTATCTTCTTTCCTAAACAAAGTAAACTCTGAGTAGTGTTATGTTAATTCATATTGTGTCTAGAGCAGAGAACATAGAATTACTGTCATTGGCACATCTTTCTGTGCCTGCTACCTGATTGTCACCAAAGTGTGGAGAGATTTGCCCATGGGAGAGCAGCTTTCCTCCACAGTAAGTGTCCCTGGGGATTCCCCACACAGAGGCCGCCTAGGAGATGTACTGAATTTAAAGGAAAATTGTGGGCTTCTTATACCATTCTGTTCTTTCTACAGTGTCTATGTGCAAATTTAGTTGTGGTCCAAACACTGCAGGTACTATAGGGGAAAAGGTTGGGAGAAGAGCAGATGAGAGTAAATACTCTGATTTTAATAGCATTTCTTCACAAATCTCTTTAACCTATCTGGACATCTGAACCAAGAAGAAACATTGTTAAAATGCTCTGTGCTCATTACAATTTTTAAAAAGCTAGAAAGAAATTTAAATATCTAAGTCTAAAAATGGAGTTTGCTTTCTTATTCTGAGTAAATCTGGTTAACTTATTTTAGCTTTCTTCCCCAGGTCCAAGTCACATTGTAATGAATCATCAGGATAGGCAAACTGAGCCTGGTCTATGTGAAAAAGTTTCACTGTGCTTAGCTGAAAGTACAAGATGAAATCAATGCAGACCTTGTGTATGTACAGGGACTTTGTTTTGGTTTAACATAAACCGATTCCTGATCAAATGTCATAGAAATGTCTTGATTTTGGAAATCTTAATAATAGAGATTCTCTATTGCAGATCTTCTTGGCTACAAGGAAGAAGCCTATTATTTCATATGGCCATACTAATATCTCTTAAGAAAACTTCGAGTATAAGAAAGGTTTCGTGGTTAATTCAATTACGTGAAATTCAGGAGTTCTAAGTTTTGTTACTGGCTCTTCCATAAACTTTATTTTATGACTTTACTGCATCTTTGTTTTCCTTCTGCATAATGGGGATAACTCGTGTCTGTTGTCTCTGTTAAAATCAAAAGTTCCTTGGGACAAAGATAAGCAGAAATGTTTGCATTTTGTTTAACACAAGTGGACCCCAATCTCAGTTGGGGCAACTATGTGCTACTGTAATTAGAAATATTTTTTCTTTTGTAGATATAAACTTCAAACACAGATATCACAAATAAGAACAGGGAGTTTTTTGTTTTAATTTAAAAGCTATTTCACATGGATCTCTTCTATTATAGAACAAAAAGTGGTAGGGTTCTTAATGTATTGTATTTTCAATGTTAGATCCCCAAAATCATGATTACCTACCTTTAAAACTGTCTTTTAAAAAATAGTGTCCTAAAGGCACAAAACTTCAAAAGGAAACCTCAACTTAGAAGGGCAAGGAAACAGTACAGACCAGGCCAACTTAATTTGACTTGCAAGTATACATGGAAATGTTGATTCTGTCGGTTCCAAAGGTCATAAAATTGAATTCTCTGGGAAAAAAAGATTGTTGTTGTTAGCTTGTCAAGTCTTGCAGCATTCTATTTTTTGTCTCATGAAGCTAACTTTTTTAATGTGGAAAACTAGTTCCGCTGAAAATGTATATTTGCATAATTTGCATAGAGCTGCCCTAACACACACACAATGCAAATCAGCTTTGTTTAAAGTTGGAAAAAAATTGTGTGTATGTGTGTTTTATCTCTACAAAAACTAAATGACTTTTAAAATAACTTAACTTTACTCAACGCAGGGGTCATAGTAAACTGTCTTTGATAAAGCTGTGGTTTTTGCATGAAGCAAGCTTAGTCTGTTGTGAAAATTAAGTACATTGATGGTTGACTATCTTAGCCAACCTTCTTGTTGTTGTAAAGCTATTTAGCAATCCCTTCCCACAGCATGTATTTCATAAATAGCTGTTGCTTCACTCTATTAGTTCTGTAGATATTATTACACATCTGTCTATTGAAAGAAAATAGATAAAATACAAACATTAGTATGTGCATATGTATTTTCATAGGACAGGTAGACTTCAAATTTCAAACAGCTCTGTTAAATCATTATCCTGTATATAAGTGTAATTTCTCTAGCCCTTTATAATGCTTTCCTTTATTCTTTAAGCCTTAAAATAAAGTTTTAAATAATATCAGAAACCTAAAAGCCTGAAAGAACATAATGTTTTGATTCTGCAGTTTTGATTCCGTATTGGGTGGCTCCTTGTGCAAGCGGTGAGCTTAACTGATTTCAAGGGGGTGTGTACAGAGACTGCTCACATGGTGTCAGCTGTAGGATCAGAACGATTACTATTAAGTTATATTTTGAAATGAAAGCTTTTAATAATACATTTTTATAAAAGCTAAGTTCTTTGTTGTAAGATTTTTAGAGGAAAGATTATGGGTAGGATATATTTTATATTTGAAACAAGGATCGCTTTCCAAAGAGAAGAATCTAAATGAAAAAAACTTACTTAACTTTCTAATGTTAGACTTGATTTCCAACCATCTGGTCTGGGATGTATGACCTAAGTTCATACATAGGGGTCTTGTTTGGCAGTCAGGAAGCTTCCTGACCTACAGCATGGTCAACTAATATTGCAAGTCCTGCGGCCCAGTGCTCTTCTTTTTCCCAGCTGTCTGCTCTTGTAGCCATTGCACAAATGCAGACTCTGGCTGCAAACAGGTATTCATATCTACTGGTGGCAGTTTCTTTCTGGAAGAAAGGCATTCAGCCCACAGCCTCTTTTCATCTTTCTGTACCTTCACCAGACTGGGCAGTCCCTAGTCTGGGGAAGGCTTGAAGATCAGTCACTGCTCCACTCCTTCCCCTCCCCAGGGGTGGTAGAGCAGAGGACAAAAACTCCCTGTGCCTTCTCTAGACTAGGGAGGAGACTCCTCTGCTCCACTCCCAGTCTCCAGGAGTGGAGCGGGGGAAGCAATGTGGCAAAAACCCCTGCCCATTCCTTAGACCTGATCTGGAGAGTGGGTAGGGGGCTTTGCTCCACTGCTATAGTCCACTCTGGGAAATTTTTAGACCACTCCAGCAATGGACTGGAGCAGTGGGGCAATGCCCCTTCCTTGCCCCTCGTTCCCCCAACTAGACAGTCCCCAGTCTGGGGATGGGGCATTGCCTTGATGCTTCATTCCCCTCCCAGACCAGGAAGGACGAGTACAAGGGTTCATTCTTGAGAGAGTTTCTCTCACTAAGGAGATCTTCCAGGTTGACACCTGAAAGATCTTTGAGGTGGGATATGTTTCTCCCAGGAGAAATTGAATGGATGTTTGTACAGTCATAGTTTCTACTAGAGAAGCAGCAATCCTCCCAATAAAAACATAACATTGCTACATGGCCTCTGCTGCACTACAGACAAGGGGATTAGTTGCTTGTTTGCTTGACTGTTAGCCTGTGCTTTGGCTAACAAAATTTTGAGCCAATAGTGAGGTCAAAATATGTAGGTATCTACTGAGCACACCTCACAAAGAAGCAAGTTAACAAACAACAGAGCCATTTTTTAAATAGTCTAATTTGTTGTTTTATTTAGTGCCCATATCATATACCACTTTCTGATGCAAGGTTCATAACTGTAGGCCATATGAAAGGAGAAAGTGTACATGTTTCATAGTTTCTAGGGTCGGAAGGGACCTGAGCAGATTGAGTCCGACCCCCTGCCATGGCAGGAAAGAGTACTGGGGTCAAACAACCCCAGCAAGGTGTACATCTAGCCTCCTCTTAAAGATCCCCAGGGTAGGAGCCAGTACCACTTCTCTTGGAAGTTGAGAAGTGGTACTGGACAAGTGGCAAATTGATCTTTTTATTGGGAAGGAGACCTTGTCTTTACTTTGCTTAAATTTTAAGCCTATTACTATTTACATAACATTGAATTCTCATTCTGTTATAAGCTTCAGTCTATTTAGGGGTCTTCAGTCATGTTCATTGGTCTGATTTTATTCACTGGTGTATCTGTGCATTGCACTGAATCTGAAATTGAGCAAAAAAGCCTGTTTTGGGAAATCTTTATTCTTAAGTTAGCATGTACTTATTTAGTTAGGGCCCTATTGTCCTAAGCATTTTGCAGACATATAGGAAAAGACAGTTCCTGTCCCAAAGAGCTTACAATAAAATTAAATCCATACTGCAGCTATCTTGCTGAAATGTGAAAACCACATAAAATGACCTAGTATTATAATCGTAATGTAACATTTTGTATAATTGATTTGTGGATAATAAAAGTGTGCACTGAATAACTCTGCTGCATGTAACTGCAACCTTTCAGTTGTCTAAAAGTAAACATAAAAGACTGAGTTCAACAAACCAGATGCTTATAGCCCATTAACTTCAATGAGACCACATGTGCTTTAGGTTAAACCATGGGTGTATATATTTGCAGGAGTGAAGCCTAATGAATTTTTTAATATATGTTGTAATTTATACAACCATTACTTCTGTTGTATCATTTCTGAAATCAAGCAACAGCTTGACCTATTTTAAAAAACTGGCTCCACTTCTTTAAATAGATTTTAGAGACTAATAAAAATAGGCTAAATAATTATTCTTTGGTGCAGTATTCTTTGATCAGACCCCTAAGCCCCCAAAGCTTAGGGGTCTGATCTGGAGACTGCTAAAGTTAATAGGAAGATCTCCATTGAACTGTGTGGGCTTTGAATCTGCTTTGTTGATTATTCCAGGCTTTAGAATATACTCGATAAAATAATTCTTGACTTTTTTTTCTTCTATACATATTACTTTAAATTAACGTTTTCAGCATCTTAAAACATTTCATTTAAAGAAAACTAGTAGCACATTAGGGAAATAATCATGGAATATACTAAAATCAATATGAGCAAAGGCAGCCAGTGACAATAGGTATTACACATATTTAAATATTTTATTTAATCAAGTAAATGACTCAGATTGTCTTAATATGCTATCTCTAATAGTACATTTGGGATAAAGTTTGAGTGGGAGGGGTTGTATTTCATGATAGCTACTTATATGCAAAAGCTTATAATAAGCCAGGTTGCAACTATGTTATCTGTGTCATTATGGAAATAAGCACATGTGCTACAGGTGTCTTTTGTATAGTCTCTGTAAAGGAAGTACCTGGTGTTTTGGTCTAAATATGTCCTACAATCTACAATGAATTAGTTTCTTGTATGACTATTTTAACCTTTTACTGTATTCACTTGAATATAAGATAAGGTTTTTTCCCCCAATCAACATGGGGAAAAAGCCCCTCATCTTACATTCATATGCAGGGAAACTGCATTAAATACATTGCCTGTATTTGTACTGCTACTAAAAGCAGCATGTGCTCGGTAGTGGAAACCAACTATGAAGTTGATTGCACCCAACATTGAGCATGATTATAAAATACATAGCTCATATGAGATAAACATACTGACGAGAAACTTTTGTGCGTGTGTGTATGTCTGTGCACATGTGTGCATGCCCTTTAAAAATGTGTAGTTGCTCCCCCATGAGGGAATGAGCACTAGACCTGGAAATGCTGCAGTACTAGGCCAGGACTTGGAGAGCCTGGAGCAAGCTTCAACACCTTCTCCTGGTGCCAAAAATGCTCATGGGAACCTTTTTTTTGGCCCTTACAAAATGGGCAATTGTTCCCTCCACAGGGAACCATGCCTGGAGATATTGCAATACCAGGCTACCACTGGGAGGGCCAAAGCCAGACCTGACACCCTCCCCGTGGTGCCAAAAATACTTGATCTTGGCCAAAAGTCCAAGCACAGGTTAGTGTAACCCACATAAATAAGACGCATGGTAGCACCTATTGAGCTCAGTCTACAATTGCATAAATTTTTACTTCCTCTTCAGTTCTACAGCTGAGTTGCGTCTTTCCCATTTCCAATGATTCCTGTTTTTTCACCAGCCTTAAATGCCTGTCTGACATCACCAAACAGGACCCCAAACAGTACCCAGAGTCCCTCTGTCAGCCCCTCTCTTTCAGCCTAGCACGTGTGATTAGTGTGGCTCTGCACTCCATGAGGTGAAGCCAGACCACATTGTCCTTTGCCTCATCTGCATATAAATTTTTGGAGGATCCTAGTGCTCATGACAAGAACACCTGGTTCTAGTTATGAGTGAGAGGTTAACTAGCACACATATCCTTTGTGGGGGTGCCTGGAGTACACACATATACTGAGCACAGTTCACTATGGCTTGAAATGCTGTTGACTCTGCTGGGGCTCAGCCAAATAAAGTATATGGTGAATAATGAGCCTTTTTGCTTTAGGCTAATATTATGCATAGTTGTAGTCTCTCTAAGTAGGTGCTAAAGTGCTACTTAAAAGTGTATTTATGGAGTACCTGTGTTAAAACTTGCAGCGGTTTCACAAAAGGTAAAATGAATCATTTCTAGGTGAACTAAGTCTATTGGTTCTATATGCAAATTGCTACAGCTGTGTTTATTTCAAGATCAGTTTTTTCAGATTTGCTCCTCATTTCCCTGTGCTCAGGGTGAGCAAGGTCTGACAGGGGTTAGGGGGAAAGGGCTGCAAGGGAAAGAAGTTGTGTGGGGTGGACTTGATCCCCCCAGATTTATTTTCCCTTCTGTAACAGTGGGAAGGGGACAAATTCAAGACATCTTCAATATTAGATTACATACCTGGAAAATTATATCAAATGCATACATTTTCCACATATAGAATCTAATTATTGGGGGAGTTATCTTATTATCAGGGTTGTCTTATATTTGAGTAAATACGGTTAATACTCAGGTTAATCATGAGCATTCCTTTTACACAATAGAATAATGAAATGCTTTACTTCAGAATAATAACATGAAATGTTGGTTTTTCTTTCCCAATTTACCTGTTTAAACAATTTGCTAATTTTCACTATTCAGTATCTTAATAAGTAGTAGACATGTTAACATACCATTACATTTTAAACCACCAATAAGTTTTCAACTTTGTGTTCCCAGATATCCTTCCAAAAAAGTAAACCAATTAAATTGCTATTCTGCATATAATGTGATTTTCATTCTGTCTAGAATTTAATAATTATTTACAGTGAGCAGATATTTCTCATTTAGTTCTTGCATCATAAGTAACCCAGGAAATTACATTTTCGTTTCTGATTTGCCTTTCCTATTACAGGCCAGCTCAAATCTTTTGCTTCCTGCTCCATCATTGCTGTCACCACACTCCAAGTTAAAGCTGCCAAGTACTCCGGGCACTTCGTTGATTCCTCAGCATCTTTTTACTACTCACAGCGGTGAGCCTCTTTTCTAATTTGTTTGCTTTTTCAAATATACAGTCTCTATTTCATGAGCATTTTACCATTCATTATACTAATCAAGTTTATTGTGCAGCACTTTATGGCAACTTGACAGTTAAATACAGTGTAGTTCCTTCTACAGTGTAATTAGGGCCAGAGAAATATTAAACCTTTTTACCTCAAACTATTCTCCATAAAGCTTTGCATTTAGTTATTACTACTTAAAATTATTAGTACAGAGTTTTAGTTCCAGATTTTCTGCATTTATCCTGCCTGTGTCAAAATATTTAAACACAATAAATACAGTTAACATGAGCAATCTCATTTGAAAATATATCTGTTGAAAAAGAAAAAGAGGGGAAAAAAGTTTGTCTATGGGTTGGACATAGTCAGTTTACTGGTCTGTTAAAATACAAACATGCCCTTAGATTTAAACAAACAATTTCATAATGTTTACTGAAAATTGTTAAAAAACTTGAAGGGAAAAAATAATTCTAAAAGCAACAGAATTGTATTTTTTGAGAACTTCTTTTGTATCAGTTTCAAATTACAATTGTGATCAAAACAGTAAATTGGCTTTCTGTTTTATTCATTATTGAAACTATTAAATTAATTTACTGGGTTTTTATTTTATTCCATTGAAAGACTAAGGGGAAGAGCTTGGGGGGCAGGGGTGGAAGGTGGAAAAGGAGTGCCATATAATAAGATAGAAACAGCACATTATTAATTTTTAAAATTCTTAATGTTGCCTGTTAGTGAGAAATGGCTTCTATTTTAGACAATTCTATATAACCAATAAGCCACGTCTGTTAATTTTGGCCTGAATCAGAACAATTTTTCCATCAGAATATTGACATGCTTGTTATTAACAGGGTAAAAAATTTGCCAGAGAAGCTTTAGAATCAGGAGATTGAACTCCAAGTTGTCTCAGGTGCTGATTCACTGGGAGATTTTGGGCATATTTAATTTTTCTGTCCCCAGTTTGCCTGCAATCGGGAGATAATAGTATTATAATATCCACCTCTCATAGAGTCTGGTGGGGCCTATTTGGTATTTTCTAGTGGCTTGTAAATGTGGAAATTTAAAGAAGATATATGTATGTGTCGATATTCTCTTTCCTATGGTGGGAACATTTAAAGAGAATGAGAAAAAAATACAAAATAAGTGTATTGGTGGTGATAAACCATGAGTGAGTGCTATAACTTTGAGTACAAGGTTGCAATACCATTGTTTTGGCCAAAACTGGCTGTTCTTTTCACTGCCTTTGTTAAGTACAGAGCCTTCTTTGTAAGGGAAATAAAGTAAAAAATAAAATGAACAATACTCCCCAAGATACACTTTTAAGGGATGTTTCAAAAACACAGTTGGAATAACCAGAAAATCAAGATTTCTAGAAAAAGCACCATAAAAGATTAGTGAATATGTAGTCAAAATAGACTTCCCCATGAGAAAGTTTTTAAGAATCCTAGGCGCCACCTGTCATACTTTAATTTTCTAAGTTATGTTCCTGTAATTCTAATAGTGTGCAAAAATTGTTTTCATAAACATATGGGGAAAAGAAATTCACTTTTTTAACTTATCTTTTACCATTAGCTCTCAACCGTGAAGAAAGATGCTGCTAGCTAATTCTGTTGTTTTAGTTTTGAATAGTATGGAACTTGTAGTGACCAGGCAGAACCTATTTTTCCTTATTATTTTTGTATCTTGTATTATTTACTTTTTTAAAAATTAGGACTTGCACTGGCTATAATAATCCATCTGGCATCTGTAACACGTAATCTTTATATAGGAATACTGAATTTTTTGTTCATCAACTAAAAAGATTCTTCCAGTGCCATGTTTATGCCCCAGTTTTCCTGTCTTCCCCCAACTCACAGACCTTCATGTGACTCCCTTCTGAGACAATGAAGAAATATTCCTCAAAATAGAATTCCCCATCACCACTCTGGCTCGAGGCACTTAAGCTTGTTCATAGTCCCATTGACTTTAATATGGCTGATGTTAGTTGCATGTTCCACTGCCTTCCTGTTAGGTTTTAGATTTTCCAACAAAGACGATTGTAGCCGTATCACTGTGAAGGACCAGAGGATACGCATGTGGGGTGTCCCCTCAGCCACGGGCATAGGTCCGGCCAGAATAACACCTCCACGCTACTGCAGGAGCTCCTGGTCAGGCCCAGATTTGCTTTATCACCAGGTCTGAGCATGGAACGTGGGGAGAACGGGGAGATGAAGAAGGAAGATGGAGGGCAGGTGGGACGATTGGGATACCCAGGCCGAGACTGACGTCCCCGGGAGCAGGGTAA
>NW_017728943.1:131540556-131547198 GCF_001723895.1 Crocodylus porosus
AGAAGGGAAAGAAGAAAAAGAAAGGAGGGGGAGAAGGAACAGAAGCTCCTTAGCAGCTTGCTCTGTCCTTCATTGTACATGCTGATTAACCGCCATGGGCTGCCAATTAATCTGGGTGTGGCAGCGATTAAAGAAAAAGAGAGAAAAGTGGAAAAGGAAACCCCATTCACTGGTGTCATTATGAGTCAGGCGCCAGAGAGAAGATGGTTAGAGCCCAGGGAAGAGAGAGAGAGAGGGAAGAAACCAGTGCTCTCCCTCAGTTTACTTTCTTTTTTTTTTGTATGCGCTGATTAGCTGTCATAGGTAGCCAGTTAAGCCAGGTGCAGAAGCAATCATTGAAGGAAAAAAAAACCTCTCCGGTTGCCGGTGGGTGCAGGGTGTCAAACGCCTGTGAGACAACGGGCAAAGCAAAGGGGTTGTCCAGGTCTCAGCTACTGGAGAGGGACTTCGACGTGCCCAATAAACAATTTTTTTTTCGGTCCTTTTGTTCTCTCCATTTTTTGCAAATGTGCAGTTCAGGGCATGAACCAGTGGTCAGTCATGGTTGGGGCAGGGAAGTCACCACCCCTCCCTTTCATTAACAACTTCAAAAAACATCAAAGTTATGTTAGGTGGGAATAGAAAGTAAGAGCCCCCTCCAGACTGACTGAGGGTCGCAGTGCCCTGGAGAAGTCCAGTGAATGTCAAACCAGACGCAAGGGCACGTGCCCATATCTGGTGACTACCCAATAGTCACATGTGACACTCTTCTCTGAAGGAGTAGTAGTCATCTAGTTGCTTCATCCAACAGAGATCACTAAATAAACTAGGTGTTGCCCCTTGTGACCATTTGCAGGTAATAACAAGGGTCTTTTTTCAGTAAAGTTGTCTTAGCTCTGGCTTCCCTTGTAGTTGTGAATGCTTTTAAGTTGCTGTTCCTATAGATCCTTTTGCAAATATCCCACATAATGTTAATAGATGTGCTACAAAAGTTAGCAGATGTATTGTGTGTTTCAGTGATTTGAAAATGTGAAAATTCAAAGATGGTAATGTATGTATGTATTGATTTTCTTTTTTTTCTTTTTTTTTTTTGCCTACACACACTTCACATGCATCAAGACTTTTTTGCAACAAACCAAATACCTGTGCATGAGGGACATCAGGTTTTGTAGTGTATTATTGCTTTATATTTTTTTAAATATATACCATCTTGGAGCTGTTAATGTTGTTATATTTATACTGTGCTAAACAGGCTTGTTAGTTTCAAGAGCTGAGACAAGGGTAACGCTCAGACACTTTTGGCAAGTAATGATCAGAATAAAGTACTTTTGCAACTTTCCCCCCCCAAAAAATAATTCTAATAGAAAATATCAATAAATGTCACATCATAATCTGTGTTATGGACATAATGACATAGGACATAGTTCAAGTTTTACCAATATTTTTAGGAGCTGAGATATGTTTTTGTATTGTGCAAAAACTAAACTAGTCTGACCTTGAACTGACCACAGTAAATTATCCCCCCAAAAATGAGACACACACAAGATACATATTTTTGATCTGAAGGCAAGCCTTTGTTCATAAGACACTGAAGATACTGTTTAACATCAAAATATACTTCTGAAAATATCCATTCTCCTTCAGTAATGTTACTGCAGTGAAAACAAACGTGGATTAATAGAAATGTCACATAAGCTTATCATTGGCTTCAAGCTTTTCCCAATGTTTCGTAATTTAATAGAAAAGGTCCTTTCTTTTCTCTTTCATTTGTTCTCCATCACAGTCTTTCTCTTTTTCTCTCAGTTTTGCATTGTTATGGGGATTTTTTTTAAAGGCATTTGCTGGGAATTTGACATTAAATTCTTTTTCGGTTTGTATGAAACGACTCCACATACCCTAGCAGAGCGTACATTTAACAGTGGATGTTTTAGAAATGTGACCAACAGGCCTAAAAAAGGTCTGTAGTTAAAAATTTATTTTTTGTACTACAAATCTCTTTTACCCCTGTTGGTCAAATTTTTGAAACATCCACTGCTAAATATCTGCTCTGCCAGGGAGTGTGGAGTTGTTTCATACAAACTGAAAAAGAATTTAATATCAGATTCCCAACAAATGCCTTTTAAAAAAATTCTTAACAACAGTTAATCTTTTTGTCCTTATAACCCCTTTAGAGAGATTCTGGAATTACAGTCTTTTGTCCCTAGTGCTGTGTCATGATAGATATAGGGGAAGATGTCTCAGTCAAAGCCATTTCATTCATTGGTTAACCAGTAGTTACTTTAGTTAAGACCCCTGAAACATGCTAACTTAATGGCCTGACGGGCCCTGATCCCAAAAATATCACCTCCGGCCATGCCACACATATTGGTAGGATGCATGATTTTGGATTCAGGGATCAGATCCCAATTGCACCATTAATATTTGCCAGTACAGGGGGAGCTAAGGATCATGATCCCTGGCTCTCCTCTGTATTGGCAAATACAAAAGCAAGGTGACCAGTGAATCAGTGTAGTCCCAGGGCTAGGATCAACAACAAGCTGATTGTTGGTGCCTACCTTGAGATGCTCTGGGGTTGGTCCCAGAGCTCCGCCATACAGGCAGCAATGACAAAGACCTTGCCACAGTTCAATTTAAGGTATGATGGAAGCTGGCCACAAAATAATTGCACATATTTTGTGAAATAATTTTATGGCTTATTTCTGTTTGATTGCCTGAACATGTGGCTTGGTTAGTAATTAAGACACAATTAACTGGTTAATCATAACTTAAGTGTATGATCTGCCAGAGGCCTCAGAATCTTTCCCCTCTATTCTCATGTATCATATACTGGCTATGGCCGCTTCCACCATAACTTGCATCAAATGGGCCTGACATCAAGTGCCACGTGTGAATGCAGTGCCCTCTCACAGACCGCGAACCACATAGTTACGGAATGCCCTATCTTCCATTGCCCTGGAAACCTCAGTGCCCTCAGCAACCCATCTTGAACCTGGCTTAGCTCTATCCAATGTGAAATATTACTCTGATGCACCGCTTTTTGTCATCAAATACACACACACACATTTCACTCCTAAAAAATTTCTGACAGAAGATTATTTTCCTGACTCCTAATTCTGTGCTTGAACTGCTACTGGCTTCCTTTGTATAATTTGTGAGGTTTGTTTATTTTTTTAGATGCATCATTTCTCATGCATCATGAGGGTCTTTTGCTTAGTATACTAGCTATTTCACAGGTAATTTTTTCCAGTGGTTTATGAATGCTACTTTTAAACACCTGCTTTCTCAGGGCTACATCATATCCTCTGTGCCAAACCCAACTAACCTCAGCTAGACTTGATTTTGTACTTGATCATAAACTGCCTTACTTCAAATCCACACAGTTACAAATAGAATAAAGGTCTGAGATGACACTTGTTTTGCTGTGCATAGAGACAGGGTTTTTTCTTATTCTGGACAGAGATTCCCTGATTTATACTAGATGTACATAAATCTTTTTTTATCCCCATAAAAACCTTTCTTTTGCCATCAAGTTTGAATTTCTTACCTTTTCCACTCTTCTGCTTCTGCTCACATTTTAATACTTTCATGAATCTGTTTTTATCTTCTGGCTTTCACACAATGCAAACCTTTCTGTTAACTAATAGATAGTTTTGCTTTTGTCCTTTATTACATACTATACTTTTTGTGTCAGTCCTTTTTTAAAAGTGAAACTATTAAAGAAAACTGTAGTATCCCCCACCTTTCAGTATATACTCCCAGGGATTCCTGACCTCTCTCCGTATCTTACCTTAGGTTGTAGATTCTTTGGACGAGAACTGTACCTTCCTACATTACAGCCCATGTATCTTGTAGGGTTAAGTTAGTAATATCCATGCAAAAATGAGGGTTTGGAAAATATATCCATGGGCTGCACTGCTTACTTTAAAGGGCACCACTTTTCTGATCAGCTGTGGACACAGTGATTAGCTTCACCTGAATGGAGAAATATCATCATTTGAAGAAAAAGCCACAGTTGACAGCTGAGCTCTTCATCCTTAATTCAAAAGCTGACTGTGAATTAAGTGGATTGTGAGCCACCCATATACAAATTATCTGAGTAGTACTGTGTACCTGTGTCAAGTATCTTGCACACCCTTGGCTCAATATTAAAAAATGAAATGAGCTCAATCCTGAGGTCCTTGTCCAGGCATCGACCACTGGCTTCAAAGAAAGTTTACTGAATGAAGACTAAGAATTGAGCCAGCCATAAGTAGTAATTAGCTAGTAATTAATTCTAGCATTTTGAGAGAATGATGCTTTACAGCAAACACAGCTAGACACACTAACATTTTGACTTCACTAAAAACAATTAATTAAATGTACTCTTAAATATAAATTACATCTGTACGAGGAACATGATGGTTCTTGTATTAAAAGACAAAAAAAAAATACTTTGGCAAAGTTGAGAACAATCAGAATGTTTTTTTCCATTAACACAGCTCCATTAACATAGTCAAAGGGGTTTTCCATCTAAAGAAAGTGAAAGCTGCTTCAAAGGACTCTGTTAATAACTTCAGAAACAAAGAAAGAGTTACAATTAAACTCTCCATTAATTTGATGGACTGCTTAAAAATACATTTTAATGTGGTCTAAAGCAACTGGTAAAATCAAAATCTTGCAGCTATAAAGTATACCAAAAATAATATTTTGACAGTCAATTCTATATTGTTTTTTAAAAAGTCCAATTTTCACTTTCTCCATGGAAGAAGAAATGGAAAGGTGAAGTAGGTACATACTGTAATAAAATCACACACATCTGCAAAAGAACTTGATAGAAAGTTAGTGACTACATTAGAACCCTCAGTACTGTAGTGTAGTGTTTCCATCTCTTATGATTTTGGCACTTAGTGTTTTATCCTAGTACCCACCACTGTTTTATCTGAGTACCTTCCACATAAAAACAGTAGCAATAATAAAGTCACTTAGTCTCTGACTTATCTTTATTTTAAGGTTTAAAACTCCAGTGTTTAATTCTATTTATTGTTTGGCTATCTTTAGGTCATTTCAGGGTAGAAGGGAATATAATGATTTAGTCTCTAGTCTTGCCTTACTTGAATTTTTTTTAACTACTCCTGAATGTCAGGTGATTTTTTTTTAAAGAGGATTTTGCATTCACTTTTGTAATGAAAGCTAAGTTTCTAATATTGGTGGTGTGGAGAAGACTTGAAAATAAAATGTATAGTATAAAAAATCCCATAGGCAAATACAGATAACTCAGTTTCTTAATTTTCAATTTTCATAGTATTTTGAAGGGGTCTTAAAGCTTGATTTTTGGAAGGCCAGGTTTTAGCAATACTGTTGCAACATGGATTCATGTAGTTAGTCAGTATAAAGAAAAAGTAAAAGGTGAAATAAATTTTTCTTGTTGTGAATTAAAAATGTTATAAAAGTTGCATAAAAAATCCATATCCCTTAGAACAGTGAGGATTGCAGTTCACCTAATTTTGAAACTGGACAGTTTGTGCCTGTCTTTGAGCAGTTATTTGGCATAACACTAAAGGGATTGAAGGCAAAGATAATTTGATACCTCTCCAGGTTTGTGATTTGTTGATACATTTTCCGGGAGGCTAGGTCCATCTAGGCTGGCCAGAACCTTCATAGCTCATTGCAGGAGCTTAAGATAACTGGAGTATAAGTATTTTAACCATGTCTCTTTCTCCTGAACAGTTCTCACACTTTGGGGACTGAGAGGTATTGGAAAATAGATACTATGCTGGCACTGTGTCACTTGGGGACTAAGGACTTAGATTACACATACACTGGTTTAAGTGATCAGAAAGTGGTTTAAACCTGTAAAAGAACAGATGTTCAGTGCAGATAAACCAGTTTGAAAATGGCTAAAATAGGTCTGAGATAAACCTGGTTGAATGTAGTATCAGACTTAACTGATTTAGGTTAAACCGATTTATGCAATATCTGTCCCAGACCGCTTCCTGGCTTAAGTTAAACCAGAGTCCCCCAGCATCCCAGATGCTATGCAGCACTGAGTGGGGCTCTCTGCTCCAGAGCAGGGCTAGCCTTTCCCCTCTGCTCCCTGGTTGGAGCAGAGACTTTCAGGCACAGCAGGGTCTGCTTGGCTTCCCCCTGCCCTCTCCCCACCACTCAGTGCTCAAGCAGGGATCCCTCCGTCTTCCCTCTCACAGCACAGACCATAGCCAGCATGTGGTTTGCTAGCTAATTCTGAGGGGTGTCTATGTAAGGCTGACAGGACAGTGTTGACTTAGGGCTTTTTGGAGCGAATCAAAAGGTAGCTGGTAATGTCCCACCATTCCTTCCTTGGAAAAAGTTGTTTAAGCACTTTTTTTTAAGAACTGGCTGAGGCCACATGCTCCAGGACCATGGTTGTCATGGGTGACTTCAACTACCCAGACATCTTGTGGGAGGATCACTCAGCAAAATCCAAGTGGTCACAAAGCTTCCTATCATGCATGGATGACCTCTACCTGACTTAAGAAGTCTACGTGCCAATGAGAGGTAAAGCTCTGCTCAACCTGGTACTGGCAACTGGGGATGACCTAATCGGCGACCTAGTGATCGATGGGAAGCTGGGTGACAGCGACCATGAGCAACACTGAAGTCCTTGACTTCAGGAAAGCCGACTTTGACAAGCTCAGGAGGCTTGTC
>NW_017728943.1:131549122-131556949 GCF_001723895.1 Crocodylus porosus
CCTGTGACCAGTGGGGTCCCCCAAGGCTCTGTCCTTGGACCCATATTGTTCAACATCTTCATTGATGATGTGGACATTGGAGTCCGAAGCAGACTGGCCAAGTTCGCCAATGACATCAAACTTTGGGGCAAAGCATCCACACCAAAAGATTTAGGGACAGGCTCAACAAATGGGTGGATGAGAATCTGATGGTGTTTAACACTGAAAAATGCAAGGTTCTCCACCTTGGGAAGAAAAACCTGCAGCATCCTTATAGGCTCGGCAGTGCTATGTTGGCTAGTACCACAGAAGAAAGAGACTTGGAGGTCATCATTGACCACAAGATGAACATGAGCCTGCAATGTGATGCTGCAGCTAGTAAAGTGAGCAAAACGCTGGCTTGCATCCATAGATGCTTCTCAAGCAAATCCTGGGACGTCATTCTTCCCTTGTACTCGGCCTTGGTGAGGCTGCAGCTGGAGTACTGTATCCAGTTTTGGGCTTCACAATTCAAAAAGGATGTGGAGAAGCTTCAGAGAGAAGAGCCACACGCATGATCAGAGCTTAGGAAAACAGATATTTCAATGACAGGCTGAGAGCTATGGGGCTCTTTAGCCTGGAAAAGCGCAGACTCAGGGGTGATCTGATGGCCACCTGTAAGTTTATCAGGTGTGACCACGTTTGTTCACCAGAGTGCCCCAAGGGATGATGAGGTCAAATGGTTATAAACTACTGCAAGACTGTTTCAGGCTGGACATAAGGAAGAATTTCTTTACTGTCTGAGCCCCCAAGGTCCAGAACAGCCTGCCATCAGAGGTCGTTCAAGCACCTACATTGAACACCTTCAAGATAAATTTGGATGCTTATCTTGCTGGGATCCTATGATCGCAGCTGACTTCCTGCCCCTTGGGAGGGGGGGGCTGGAATCAATGATCTTCTGAGGTCCCTTCCAGCCCTAATGTCTATGAAATCTATGAAGATCTTGAACTAATGAGAGAGGCTATTGTTTTGCTAATGGGCTGATAAATGCTTTGTAACTCCCTGCTGGCTTGGAGCAGGGAGTGGGGGAACTCCTCCCAAATCAGAGCATCCTGCTGGGGCCTATTCCCCCTCCCTCCCGCCGCTCAGCATTATGGAAGGGAAGGAAGTGCTGCTCTAGTGCCCGCCCCCCCGGGTTTCTAGCCTGAGCCACAGCAGACATGTGCCTGCATTTCCTCAATCCCAAGGGGATGTCTGTATGTTTACAATCCAGTTCAGCCTAGCCAAGTTAGACTAACCTGCGGTGATTGAATCAATTCAGGCTTAGGCTTTTTGAAAGTCTGTCCCTAGCTAGGAAATCCTCCTGTGTTGGAGGAAGCTGTGTGAAACAGGTTGAATCTGGCCATTCCCCTTGCATCTACTGTAGAGGAGATGAAAGAACAGTAGCAAGCACAAGGATAAGAATCTCACCCGTAATCAGAGCTGGCCTTAGGGAAAATAGAGCCCTGGGCAAACTTGTATTTTGGTGCCCCTGCCCTCAGGTGCTCTCCCCCACTGCATCTCCCTCAAGTCAGCAGCGTTGCTGCAGGCAGAGGCAGATGGGGAGGTGGAGCATGGGGTTGGCCCCATCCATGGCTCATCCCCGTCGTCAGCCACCCCACTGCAGCCACCCAGCAAATGTCAGCCCAGCCTGCCACTGTCTGAGCACCCATGTGGAGCTACCATTTGGTCCAGGAGTGATTGCGACATCCCAAATACATTCGTGTTGTGAGCTCTGGCCAGGTGGGAGTTGGCAGGGAAGGGACAGGAAGAACTCGGCTTCCCAGGTAAAGTACTGCTGGGGGGGTACCCCCCTAACTATGGTGTCCTGGGTGGTCGCTCATGTCACCTACTCCTAAGGCTGGCTCTGTCCACAATCTGCTCTTGAAAATGATACTATGTAAAATCAAGATTTGAATTGGATCAGTTTTGTTGTACAGCAAAGAAAGCCATTCTTCATATTACAAAACAATAATGAAGGACTCTTCTGGAATTGAAAGGTTCAGATATTCATGGGAATGACAGAAAATCTTGTTAGAGACATCAAAAAAGTGCAGCTTTCCCACACTGCGGTGTTCAAGTGGCATGCTCTTGCTTCAGTGAGAACTGTTGTTGTGGAGCGGCCCAGATGTTAGTGAGGGAAGAAGAATATTCATTGTTAGGGTAGGAAGCCATCTTATTCAGAACTAAGTTTACAAAACCAAGCAAAATCATTATTTGCATGCTTCCAGTAGAGTAATATTTGGACAGCTTTCAGAGGTTTTAAATGTGAATCTGATCTGTCATGCTTTCTTCTCAGCTGATTGGGTCATAGTTGTTTTTTATGTGAGTTGGGTATGTTTTATGTGGCAAAAATAAATAGACATGTAGCCACCACCCCTGGGTTGTGAGGGGTTAAGTAGAGAGGGGTGGGGCATTCCAAGACCGGGAAAACCAGACCTGGGAGCTGGCTTGAATTATAGTTCCTAGACTGCTTGGAGGGATGGCAGGAGGGGAAGTGGGAAAGAAGATAGTCAAGGAGAGTGCCATTTTGCCTGGAACTGTGTGGAAGGAGCAGTTGAGAGGCCTTGCTCCCTGATACGCTCCGTGTACCATTGCAAGAGTCCCCAGGGAGATTGTGGAGGAGCCTGGTCTGAGTGCATCTGGGAAAAGGAACTACTTCCCAACTGAAGAGACTCCAGAAGGAAGAGAAACTGACTGCTGCTACAGAGTAGCCCTGTCTACATGAGATGCTGACTGTGCAGTCATTACTGTGCAGTTGTTTAGTACTCGTTCATATAAGTACTAAATAACTGCACCATAACCAGAGTTACTGCACAGTAGCGTTGCCGAACAGCTTTTGATAACAATCTTCAAATACCCAATAGGCAATTATAAAGAGGATAAAGACAGACTAGTCTGTGTGTTCATAGAGGATAAGACAAGGAGCAATCACCTCAAACTGCAACAGAGGAAATTTAGATTGGAGAATAGGAAGAGATTTTTCACCTGGGACGCTTTAGTCAGGGCTTGATTACAGGACTAGATGGCTTTATGAAGTCCCTTCCACTGTACTTCCCTTTGATCCTATCCCACACATTCCAAAAAAATAATCTTATATAATGAGATGTTGTCGTATTTTTGAGCCATTGTCATCTTGGGGTGAAATCTTTAAAAATATCTCCTCTGCCATTTAGGCACCTAAATAAATTGGCCAGATTCTGAAAAGTGCTCATCACCTAGGACCTCACATTCTTACAGGTGTTTCATCTTTTGTAAATTGGGCTATTTTGCTTAAGTGCCTAGCAGCGAAATTTGGATGCCAAATACATTGTATAGCTGATCTTTTAATTCTTTTCTTGTAAATATTTATCCCTTGCAGACAGGAGACAAAAATGCAAATTTGTCATTTAAGTTTACAGATAAGGTTTTTAACCATGTATTTTAGAGGGGGTTTTTTAACCACAGAGCATATCTGTATAATTTAGCCACTTAAAAAAAAGTTAGTTACAAAAAGAAATACTACATACAGCATATAAAGGTACTAGTGCTATTGCATGGGTGGATCTACTATTTTGAAAAGTGGGGTGGAAATGGTGTGGTGCATCAATATTATTCAGTTTGAGATTGAAGAAAAACAAACAAAAACAAACAGGTTAGGAACTAATTAGAAAGGCTGGACAAGTCCATGAGGTAGGATGGGATGCACCCAGGGGTGCTGAGGGAGTTGGATGATGTGATTGTAGAGCCATTGGCCATCATCTTTGAAACCTCCTGGAGATCAGGAGAGGTCCTGGATGGTTGGAAAAGGGCAAACATAGTGCCCATATTTAAGAAAGGGAAAAAGGAGGATCCAGGCCCACTTCAGTCCCTGGAAAAATCATGGAGAAGATCCTCAAGGAATCTATTTCTGAGCACTTGGAGGAGAAAAGTGTGATTAAGAACAGTCAGCATGGATGTACCAGGGGCCAGTCAAGCCTGACCAACCTGATTGCCTCACATGATGAGATGAGTGGCTCTGTGGATGCAGGAAGACTGATAGAGGTAGTGTGCCTTGACTGTAGCAAGGCTTTTGATACAGTCTCCCACAATGTTCTCACAGGCTAGCTAAGGAAGTATGGGCTAGATGAATGGACTGTAAGATAGAAAACTGGCTGGAGCATCGAGCTCATAGAGTAGTAATCAATGGTTCTATGTCTTGTTGTCAGCTAGTACCAAGTGGAGTGCCCCAGGGGTCAATTCTAGGGCCGGTTTTGTTTAATGTCTTCATCAATGACCTGGCAAATGTCATAAAGTGCACCCTCAGCAAGTTTGCAGATGACAGTAAGCTAGGGGGAGTAGTAGATACACTGGAGGATAGGGCTAGGATTCAGAGTGACCTAGACATATTGGAGGATTGGGCCAAAAGGAATCTCATGAAGTTCAACAAGGACAAGTGCAAAGCCTTGCACTTAAGACAGAACAATCCCTTGCCACAATACAGGCTGGGGGCAGCAGCCTGGCAGAAAAGGACCTGGGAGTTGCACTGAACAGTAAGCCAAATATGAGCCAACAGTGTGCCCTTGTTGCCAAGCGGGCTAATAACATACTGGCCTGCATTGGTAGGTCAATGGAAGTAATTAATCCCCTCTGTTCAGCACTGGTGAGACCACACCTGGAGTACTGTGTTCAGTTTTGGGCCCTCCACTAACAAAGGATGTGAACAAATTGGGGAGAGTCCAGCAGAGGGCAACAAGAATGGTGAGCAGGCTAGGGTACCTGACTGCTGAGGACAGACTGAGGGAACTGGGCTTATTTAGTCTGGAGAAGAGAAGACTGAGGGAGGATTTAACAACAGCTTTAGACTACCTGAAAGGGGGTTTGAAAGAGGATGGAGTTAGACTGTTCTCAGTGGTGGCAGATAACAGAACAAAGAGCAATGGCCACAAGTTGCAGCAAGGGAAGTTTAGGTTATACATTAGGAAGAATTTTTGCACTAAGAAGACAGTAAAACACTGGAACAGGTTACCCAGACCGGTGGTGGAATTCCCATCCTTGGAAGTTTTCAAGACCCAGCTAAACAAAGGTTTGTCTGGGATGATCTAGTTGGACATGGTCCTGCTTTGAGCAGGGGTTGAACTAGATGACCTCCTGAGGTCCCTTCCCACCCTAATTTTCTATGATTTCTATTAAGTATAACTTTAGTGAACTGTATATTAATTTTATGTTAAATGTTAAGTAGGCTGTCGAACGATTAAACAATTTGATCACGATTAGTTGCACAGTTAAAAAAATAGCTGCAATTAATTTCAAGTTTAATTGCACAGCTAAAAACTCAAAACTGTGTGCAAAAATACTCAAACTTATGCAAAATTATGCAAGTACTTTGTATGGTTGGGGGGTGGATGTGGGAGGTTGGGATTGTGAAGGTGTGGGAGACTGTAGGGGTGAGGGGGTTGGAGCCCAGGGAGTAAAGTTCTTGCATACCCAGGCAGAATGTGGGGTGCTGTAGGTCAAGAGTGAGAGGAAGCAGCAGGACTGGGGGGGCTGTGGCTTGGGAGTGAAGGGCAGACAGACAGACACATACAAACACACACACGCACATGCACACAGACAGACACATACAAACACACACACGCACATGCACACAGACAGACACATACAAACACACACACGCACATGCACACAGACAGACACATACAAACACACCACCCAGCTAGTAGGTGCATGGAGGGGGAGGTGAGTGGGGGAGGGAAGGGGTGATGGGGGCAGATTGAAGCCGCCACAGTGATGGAGGGAGTGGGGCAGGCGCTGGGGTGAATGGGGCAGGTTGTGCGACGGTCAGAGCTCTGGGTGGCTCATCCAGGGGTATTGATGGGGGGACTCCCACTGCTATGCACATCCCAGGGGAGGTATAGCGGGCACATGCCCCCAGATTTGTGCATGGGGCAGAGACAGGCTGCTGCTGTGGGCTGGGGTTCTGCGGCCTCTTGCTGTTGCCCTGGGATTTGCACAATGCTGTGCTGTGCTTTCTACCGCTGGGTGCAATCTGCCTCCCACATCCAGCCTCTGTGGTGCTCTGTATAGGGCTGGACTCCACCAGCTCCTGCCCAAGGCAGCCTTCACCGTATTCCTGCCTGCACATGCCTGGTGCCTGCCGACAGTCCCAGCCCTGGCCCTGGTGAAGCCTTCTTCCACTCACTTGTCTGCCTGCAGGTGGCTGCTCATTGCACTGGCCAGGTGGACTGTGTGGAAGATGGCCTGGAGCTGGAGCCAGAACCAGAACCCCACATGCTGGGGCAGGAATTACCCATCTGTAGCTTTACCTGTGCCGTGGCTGGGCATATGGTACCCGAAGTGCATCCCCATGGCTGCCGTCACTTCCCTGCCCTACCTGCTGCCCAGAGTGGCGCAGCAGGGACAAGAGAAGGAGGTGCTGTTGAAGATGGGGAGGCTGAGCAATACCCAGGCAGCTTTAGCAGCAATGGGAGCAGCCCCACCATGAAGCTATGCATGTTGGCCAGGGCCAGGGTGGTGTCATCAGTGGGAACAGGACAGGTGCAGTTAGAAGTGTGGGGCAGGCTGCCCCAAATGGCAGGTGGGTTTTGACCCCATATGGAGTATTCTGGGAGCAGCTACAGGCCAGATGCAATCAACTGGTGGACTGGATCCAGTCCATGGGCCATATTTTGCCTGCCCTTTACCTTAAAGTGAGCTTTTAAAGATAAGCCAGGGCTTTCACTGTCGCCACTGTTTGTGCTGTTGCAAGGGGAGTTGAGATATTGAGCTGACCCTTCATATGCAAAAGCTGCATTCTGAACAGCATGACCCAAGAGAAGGTGCTACTTTACCCATTCTCAGCGGGGCAGTTTGTTCCCTCATTGCAGCAGCTTTGTTAGCTACATGGAAGGGAAGATAGAGTAGGGGTTGGATTTTCGTTACCTGCCCTGGCTCCACACCACAACCCATTCCCTGCTGACTCTGGTGCCAGCAGTTTGCTTCTTCATTGAAGTAGCTGTCCTGCTCCTTCATTGAAGTAGCTGTCCTGGTCAGGTTAAGGGAAGCGGGGATAAGACTTTCCTCAAGAGTAGCATGTGCTATAGATCTTCAGAGCCCTGGCTTTGGTGCAGGCAGTTTGCTGTCCATGGCCTCAGCTGTGCTGGTTGGCTGTGTGGAGGGGAGGGGAAAAAGAGAATTGTACTTTCCCCTGGTGTGGTGCTGTGTTCTGGCTCCTAGGTGAGTCAGTCTTAGGGCTCACCCCACACCTTGCTTAATCCACTAGCTGGCAACAGCCTTCTTGGCTATGTAGAGGGGTCAAGGAAGAGGGGATGAGACTTTTCTTACCTGCCATAGGTTTTGAGAGCCCAGCTCAGGGCTCCACAGCACTTACCCATTCCTTGCTGGTTATGATGCAAAAAAATGGTACCTTCATCACAAAAATTGTACCTTCATCATGCATTTGAGATAATTATCCTGGCACATGTCCATGAGGGGCCAGCAGGGGTTCATTAGAGGCAGGTCCTACTTAGGGGCAACCAACATGGGTTCATTAGAGGCAGGTCCTGTCAGACCACCAACCTGGTGGCCTTCTATGACCAGGTCACAAAATCCTTAGATGCAGGGGTAGCAGTGGACATAGTTTTTCTGGACTTTAGGAAGGTCTTCAACACTGTCTCTCACCCCGTTCTCATTTAAAAAACTGGGGGACTGTGGTGTCGACACCTACACAGTCAAATGGGTCGCCAGCTGACTGGAGGGCCACACCCAGAGGGTGGTGGTGGATGGGTCATTTTTGACCTGGAAGAATGTGGGCAGTGGGGTTTCGCAGGGCTCTGTCCTCGGGCCTGCACTGTTCAACATCTTCATCAGTGA
>NW_017728943.1:131557677-131564350 GCF_001723895.1 Crocodylus porosus
GGGACTTGATGATCTGCTCAGGTCCCTTCTGACCCTACTAACTATGAAACTATGAAGCAGCAACTGTTCTGCCCACACAGAGTGGAGGAGAGGAAGAAGGGATAGGACTTTTCCTGGAGCAACATTTGGTAGCAGCACCCAGCACCTGCAACATGTGGTAGCAGCAGGAACCCAGCTATGTCCTATTCCCTGCTGGCTTTTGTCCAGGGAGTTTCCTGCCTAAGGCAGTAGCTCTACTGGCCACTGGCCTAGACATGTGGAAGGAAGCAGTAGGAGGAGTTGGGACTTTCCCTGGCTTGGTCCAAGAGTGTGGCTTATGGTCTGCTCTGCACTGTTTACCCTTACTTCTGCCCCTTTTAATCTCTCCACCTCCCCTTTTGCTTGGGTTTTCCCTTTATTGTTTTGCTCTTCCAGCCTCCTGCAAAGGGAACTCCCAACCCAACCTTAAACAGCCCCCCAACCTTAAGCAGCCTCAGGGTACACAGAGTGAGTACAGGTACCAAGTGAGTGAAGCAGGAATCAAAGGGTGATACATCAATACCAGTGCACCCCTTCTGGAGCTGTCCCTGTGCTGTTGCATCAAATAGCTTGGAAAAAAAAACAAAACAAAAAAACACAAGTGAAGAAATCTATGCGAATATTATGTTTATCTATAAAACCTGGAGGGGGAAAAAAATCACACTGTTACTACTTTCTGATGAGGAGACAAATACTAATATCTTTTTAGAAATTAGATTTTTTTTCTTTACAGTTTCAATACAGTTTGATAATTTTTTTCTCATAGAGGCCTATTATATGTTCAAATTAAAGCGGGATAGAAATCAGCCATAGAGTTGTTGCACATTTTCAAATACTAACTTTATTGTTGGCTGGCTATTTTTATCGTGTGATAATTACTCTTCCTTTGTGGCTGGTCTAAATTTATTCCATGATTAACCAATTACTTGTGTGATCATTACTTGGCACTTGTAGTCAGTCTTACTTTGCACAAGTTGCCTCTCTACATTTATTGTATGATTAACTAGTTAATTGAGTAATATATGTAACGTGTAGCAGAGGCAAAAGTCTCATAAGCTTTTGTTAATATTAGTCTTGTTGCTTGCATGTTGTTTTGCAAGCTATTTTTAATATAGCTCAAAGTCTCAAACCCTTTATGTTGGCTGTTTTTTTATATTATTATGAAGTGTGATGGGGCAAGCTTGGAGCCGAGTCTCAAGCTGGCCTGCCCGCTTGTCTACATAGGGCAGTCTGTCCAGTCTCACTTGCCATGATTTTGCTGTAACAATGAACCAGTAGTAAATGTGGGAGGCTACCCATTACATGCCCCGATACCAGGGGGTGCTATCCACAGCTCTATACCATCCCTATACCCTGGTCCATGCCTCACAGAAGACATCCAGTATGTCACTATGCTCCTGGCCTAACAGCAGGCCAGCTTAGTCCTATGTCAGGTCTCATTCACTCACACACTCAGACTGCCCCCTCTCATTGGGGCCTCTTGCATTCCACCCTCTCTCACTGGGTGTCCTGCTCGTCGCATGATACTGTGCCTGCTTCACTCTGCCATGCTCCCTTGAGTGGCCCTGTAAGCCATCAGACTTATCTGAGTCACGCCTTGGGCGGTGACATGTAGTCTCTTGGGCTTGTCCCATGACCCTCACCTGAGTAGTGGCCAGCCGATTCACTGAACGGAAAGCTAACTCTGCCCTCCCCATGCTTCTCACACCATACAATTTGATCTCATAGGGGTTGGCCCATGTGCAGCCGTTCTGGCTGTCCCACAGCCCTACTCAGCACACCCCTTTGGGCTGTCCTTCAGGCCAACCCCCAGCTCTACTCAACCCCTGTCAGGGCCTTCAGTACTGCCCCCTCTCTGTGGCTACACAACTATCCCCTCCCTGGGTCCTCTGAGGTCTTTCACCCCTGTGGATTCAGGGGTCTGCAACTGTGCCTGGCCCCACTCCTATCCTGCAGTCTTATACCCCCTGGGGCTCAGGTGGTTGTAGCTTACCTGGCCCACTTACTCATAGTATTGTGGGGCTGGGGTTATTTAGCCTCCCCGACCCGTCTTTCACTGGGTTGGTGAGCGGTCCTGGCATTTGAGTGGGGCTGCCGTGCCACCAGCAGTCCCACCATGCCTTCCCTTCCCAGCAGGGTGCAGTTTAAATTCATGCCCAGGACTAGGAGCCTCCAAGCCATCTCCCTAGCTCCTGCTCTTACCTCCAGGATGTTCCAGGCTGCAAGGGAGTCAGATGGTGCTGCTCCCTTGGCTACAAGCAGCTAACTGTTGTCTCTTCCTGACAGATCTTTGTTTGAAAATGGTTGCTTGTTTCAGCCCTTAAAGTGGCAGGCACCAAAGGTACACTGCCACATAAATACATACCAAGATGTTTAAAGGTATTATATTCTCAGAGGTGAAAAATTAAGTTTTGTCTTTAAAACATCTCTGTATCTATGTTTTCATACAGACAGAATATTTACTAAAAGAATAAAAGGTTCGTGTACTCAGCTGATATAAATCAACATTGTTCTTTGGATGTTAGTACTACAACATTTTACTTGATTCTAAGATGATGTCCCCCCTCCGCCCCCCACATTTAACATGGGGGGGAGAAGCCCCTTGTTTTACAGTCGCATACAAGGAGGGGCAGGGGAGAGAGGTGGCTGATGTGGCTTAGGGTCCAGCCCCTACCTGGGGTTGGGGCCATAGTCCAACTGTTGCCTGCTTCCCCACTCCCCTCACCTCCTCTGCAACCTGCTTTTTGCCCCCCTGCAGTCTCTTCTCTCCATCTGCCCCACCCTCACACAACAGCTTCTGCTCCCATGCCTGCCCCTCTCTTTGTGCCAGCTGCAGGCTAGGGCACTGAGCACAGCCTCAGCCCAGCCCCTCAATAGTGATGAGCAGTTTACATGGCTGCTACAGGGGCTGGCCTTAGGTTGTGCTTCAGTGCCCCAGGCTGGAACAGAGAGGGAGTATACCGACTAAAGCAGAGGCTGGGGGGAGAGCAGAGGTTGGGAGGAGCAAGAAACACGGAACAGAGGCTTCAGGGAGGACAGGCAGGGGCAGAGATAGGCACAAGCAGTGGGCAAGCTGCTTGACCTGCCGATACCACCTGCCTCATAACTGCCTGCCCCCCTGCATCGGAAAATGATAAGAAATTTGTAAATTCTGCCTATTTGTAATCTAAATATAATCTATAATTATTGGGGGGGGCATAAATTCAGTGTCATCTTAGATTCAAGTAAATATGGTATTTTGATTTAAACAAGCTGAGTATCTAAGCTAATGTACAAGGGGAAAGTTTACAGTATGGAAGAAAGCAGTACTTCATGTTGTTTACTCTATTTCATTTTAAACTTTTTCCCACTTTACATTTAGGAAAGATATGAAGGGTGTGGGGGGAACCCTAAATTTTTAAATGCAAAAAATCTTTTCAGTCAAAAACGAAAGCAAAGTTTTGAATTTTTCAATAAAAGGGATAAAAAGAAAAATTGAAAAGCTATTCTTTAAATAAAGTATTATGAGCATGCCCCAGCCCTCTCATCTCTCAAACACTTAGGTCCCTCTTAGGTTATTTTTCCCTTATGTGGCAGGCTTGTCAGTAGCAGCCTGGCTTGCTGGCTGCAGCTGAAAGGCTCAGCGTGATTGGTGGGGGCATTCACTTTCCCCACCAATCAGAAAAGGGAAGGAGAGAGGCTTGCCCTGCCTTGACCCAGGGCCGAGGTGAAAAGAGAGGACCAGATGGGGAACTAACCCCTCAAGCTTCTGATTGGCCCATTCTCAATCTGGGGGCAGGGCTTCCAGAAGGGGTAAAAAGTCAGCATGCCTGGCACACGGGCAGCTTCGATGAGGGACTGAAGAAGTGCTGGTGTATCTGACCAGCGGGAATGGAGCATTTGCACCAGAAGCGACCAGAAGATGCCTTCACCAGATGGGAAGCAGCAAGCAGCTGCATCCGAGGCCCACTGCGGAAAGAGCTGTGATGACGGTTCATAGGCCAGTGCACAGAGGGTCCAGGAGCAGATGGGACCTCGGCCGCTGTACAAGGCAGCATAGGTCTCCAACCCGAGCACAGGGCAGGGGCACTGATACATGGAGAATCCGGAAGCAGACAGGACCTCATTCACTGCGCAAGGCAGCACGGTTCTCCAAACCTGCACAAGGCAAGACGCAAGAGCCATCAGTGCACAGGACGGTGTACAGGGCCATAGAGCTGAAAGGACCACAGCAGCTGCACGTGGCAGGCAGGTCTTCAACCCTGCATGATACAGGAACAGGGAGAGTGCGCCGACTGTGGCCCTCTCATAGAGGGAGGAGATGCCTTACCCACTTGGAGAGGAGTCAAACCCCATCAGGGAGTTATGAATCCCCTACCCGCCCCCACATGCGAGGAATTCCCACAGGGGAGGAGGGCCCATCATGCTGCAGGCAACGGAGGGAAAACTACTGACAAGAGGGGAATAATTTGCACTGGGGCAAAGATAGGAGTCCAGGGCTCCAGCTTGCCAGGGGGAAATCCCTGGGTTAGGGCCTTATCAGCTGAGTATCCTGAGCAGAGTCAAGGGTGCTGTATAAGTTGACAAGGTTCCCTGCCAGGTTGTCATTTATTTGTTAAGCACAGCTGTGTGCCACAGTAGCTTTCTGGGTTTTTTTCCCTCCTCTGTATTGTTGGGATCCCTGAGGTAACCCTGCACCTTTATTATTGTATTAGGAGAGCGTTATAAGCCGCCTGGTATTGCTATTTATTGAATGTAGTGTTTTATGCAAATATGCTGTATGTGATATAACTAGAGGTGTGATGATACATTGGTCTGATATTGGGTCAGTACCAATATTTAAAAAATTGGCTGTGTAAGAAATCGGCCTGATGCAGCCAGTAATTTCACCAATAAATGCTGTGCATGCACGCAGCTGTAGCGCAGCATGCAGGCAGCGAGGAGCATGGCCTGGCAGCTTGGAGAGCTGTGTGCAGCTGATAAGTTTGGTGTGGAGGAGGAGGAGGGAGGGAAAGGGCATGGGGGTGCAGATGAAGGCCCCCTGCAGTGAGGGAAGGAGGGGATAGGGACTGAAGCAAGCGCTACCCAGCCTGGATGAGGCGGGGCACAGAACTAAGCCACGGCTCATCCAGGGTATATGCGGGGGGAGCTCCCACTGCTGCACACATCGTGGAAGGTCACGGCGTGGGGGCATACCCCCTGGATCTGCATTGAGTGGGGCAGGCAGGCTTCAGCTATGGGCTGGAGCCAGGGCTGCTTCAGGCTCTTCTCAGTGGGGGCTGGGCTTAGGGAGGGTGGTGGTGCTGTGAGGGGGCCGCAGCCAACCCAAATTTCTCTGTAGCCTCCCCACAGCCCCCTCCAAGTGCTGCCACCACCTGTCCCGAGCCCAGCCCGGGCTCAATGCTCTTCTTCCACACACACTCCAGGAAGAGCCAGGCCTAGGACTGCACTGGCATTGGGAGGGGGCTACAGGGAGGCTTATGGTGAAATTTTGGGGTGGCTGCAGCCCCCTCCGTAGCTCCCTCTCAGTGCCAGTGCCACCACTGCCTGTCCTGAACCCAGCCTTAACCAAGAAAAGCCCAGCGCAGCCCTGGCTCCAGCCCGCAACTCCAGTCCATCCACCCTGCCCTGCACAGATCTGGGGGCACATCCCCCACCCCATACCCTCCCAGGATATGCACAGCAGCAGGAGTGCCTCCCCCCGATGAGCCATGGCTCAGTCCCATGGCCCACCCCACCCCAGCTGGGCAGTACCTACCCCTGCCCCCTCCCTCACTGCAGGGGCATTGATCTGCCCCACTACGTCCCTTCTCTCCCCACTCCCCTTCCACCACAACAGACTTACCAGCTGCATGCAGGTGTATTGGAAATCAAATCAGTGTTGGCTGATATGCCTCCTTAAATATCAACTATCAGTATCAGCCCCCAAAATCTCTGTGGTGCACCCCTAGATGTAACTTCTTACGCTAATATTTCACCATCTCTGCCAGTCATTTTGACCCATCTCTGCCAGTCATTTTGTTACTGATTCGTCAGCTAAGCCCTGTTTTATCCTTGAGTGCTCCCCTCCCCCTCGGGCCTGTAGGACTCTGTAGGAGGAGCAGGGCTGCCATCTAACTTGAAGGCCACAGGGAACCAGGCCTGTGCATGGGTTTGGGGTTACTTAGAGTGTGCTTGGGTGGACTCATAATCTCTCTCTCTCTCTCTCTCTCTCTCTCTCTATATATATAGAATGTATAGATGAATGTATGTATGTTAGTATGTATGTATGTGTATATATGTGTATATACGTATATGTGTACATATGCTGATGTAAGTTGTAAATTCTTTATGAATATTAAACCTGTACATAGTCAAGATTTATTGAGTGTCCTGGCTCTCTGCTCTGTAAGAAGAGGAGGGGGGCCACGCTTCCCACAGCATACCAGCACCCGCTGACCATCCCTTCATTTGGAGAGAGGGTACCTTCCTGCATACCACCCGGGTTACACTTACTATTTAAATTTTGAAAGTAATGTCCTGCAATATTGACTTTTATTAACTTCCATAGGATTTAAACACAAGGGGCACATCTACATGGGGCACTTAATGCTTAGCAGACTAATTCTACTGTGCATTAGCACACCATGTCATATATCTTGACTTCAAAAAAGCTTTTGATCTGGTATCCCATGAT
>NW_017728943.1:131565185-131592518 GCF_001723895.1 Crocodylus porosus
GCTGACTTCCTGCCCTTTGGGCAGGGGGCTGGACTCGATGATCTCCCGAGGTCCCTTCCAGCCCTAATGTCTATGAAATCTATGAAACCATGGCAAAAACTGTGCTAATATGCTAATACGCAGTACAATTAGTCTACTGTGCATTAAGCATCACAGTAAGACTGTGTACTGTTGCTAGTGTGCATCAGCACCGGCTACAAACATTTATGTAGTACCTCATATTACAGGTACTAAACTTAATATGCAGTAGTAACAGCACATTAATGCACATGTAAGACTCAGTTTTCAACTACAGCCAAGCTCTGCTCATGGTTCCTTATACTAAGGTTGCTGAGGGCTAGATGACCCCTTAAGATTTCAGTCTCTGGGCTGTTTTAAAATATACTCAATATTAGTACCCACATAAAAGTTGTCTGCGGCACTGGAGCTCAAACTTTTTGGCCCTATGGGCCAGATGACTGGAGCAGGGCCAGTCAATGGACTGGATCGAGCCCCATGCCCCCAGATCAGGCTCTGGGGCCTGGCACCACTCCCTCCCTGCCCCACACACTGGAATTGGGTCCTCGGGGTCCAACACTACCCCTTTCTTCCTGCATGTCTTGGGATTGAGCCCCCCTACACCCAGATATTTGAAAACATAAGATCCACAAATAGAATTTCCTAACTGCAGTGTTTTAACAAAATAGTGAAGTAATAAAAAACAACACAGCAATTTAGTTGTTCTGTTTTTCAGAAGGTTGATTATCCAGTTTCCTTTCTTTGATTGAGTAGATGTTATAAATATAAGTGTCAGACTAGTTTGCATCGTCTAGTTCAGCTCACTATATCTGTTTATACTGAGATCAAAGGCACGCATGTTCCTCTATTACGTGTTCTTTTTCATGTTACTTCTAGGCATGTCATTAAAATCTTTCACTGAAAACTGCACAAAATGCTGAACAAAATAGCAGCAATCTTTGAAGAGTCCAAAAGCATTATCAGGAGAACATCATATATGTTTACTTGAAATTGGTATATGTTAGGGTACTTATTGCTGTGCCTTCAGGGTAAAGGAAGTATTCTCAGCCAAATTATACAAGGGTGTGGATTAAATGAAGCATTACTCTCTGTTTGGCAGCAATGGACTCTAGGTTGCAAAATCAAGGTATGACATAGCATTATTGAAATAAGCTGCCAAAAGTTACTTGGCCTGAGCGTGCCCTTGTTTTTTCAATGATGTGCTATTCTAACAGAACCACATTTAATTCATTTGTAACTACAGGCCCTGTTAACCGTTTGTAGGCTTTTGAATATAGAACCACTACATGTTATAAGAAGACTGGATTGGGAGGCAGTCACAGGCAGAGATGACCTGAACAGGGTGCAGGTCCAGGTGCAAATCACCCCATGCGGGGCCCTGTCCCCGCTTTGATCCTGCCTGCCCCGGACCTGAAGAAGCTGCCGCCACCATTGACAGTGGCAGGGAGCAGGGGGATGTGAGCGACTGGATGCAAAGCTGCTGCTCCGCCCAGGTTCGCGGGGGCCTCCAAAGTGCGAGGACAGCTGCCCCGACTCTTCCCCCCTCCCCCCACCCTCCGGGACAGCCCTGGTCACAGGGCAGGAAAAAGTAAAGGATACATGCTTGAGAAAAATCCAGATGCTCTGGCCAGTGGATTCAGTACAGTTTCCCTGCTCATGAGCTGTGCACCCTCTGTGTGGCATAAAGTTCAGGGGAAGGGGGAGAAAGGGATACAGTCCATATGGCAATGACTAGGGAGTGAATGCAGGCAGAGGAATCAGTTTTATGTAAACTTCCTCTAGTTTGCACACCATCATCATCTGGGGATACTAGGAAAGATGTTTTGGTTGCTCTGGCCTAAAGTTGATTTTTTCCAACCACCTCTTCTTTCTCCTTCCATGGGGATCCCTAGCAATCAGGCTGGATGCTGAACCTGTGGATTTGAACCTGTATGTTGAAAGCAACCATGCATTAAAAAGCTTATTTTTGTGGGGATATTTTCCCATCTTAATGGTATACATGCATTTATGGGTATATTTTTGTAGCCATAACAGTACATTCATACTGCATTTGTAGTACATTCATATTTATTTATGGAATCTATAGATTCTTTTACCTGTGTGTAATGATGGGATTTTCATGTGTAGAACCCATTTGTCCAAATTCTGTTGTTTGCTTATGCTGTGTTAGAATCTGTCTACCACAGTCTTGTGTGTGAGTGCTTGAAAAATGTATGCTCGTGTATTTTAAAGTAAAGTACTGTATGTACAAAGTGGTTCTTATTTGAAAATCTAGCTTTCTAGGTCTTAATTTGTATTGTGAGGGGTTTTCTGGTGGTTTGCTTGTACGGCATACCAATGAAGGATATTGCAGGCTGTTTTTTGGGTAATTTCTGTTGTCAAAAGCAAAATGTTACTGCGGACACGCAAGTTTTTTAGTGTGTGTTAGTAAAGGGAAAACATGCTTATTTATGGGAAGTAATAATTTTATTTGCCTTTAAAAAATGTCCCTAAATTTTTTTTATTCATCTCCAGAAACTGATGTTACTGCTATACTCAAGACTAATTGAAAGAATACAGCAGCATTTTCAGTAATCTCTGCTTGTATCTTATGTTGTAACATTTTTGCTTTGAAGATGTTGCTTGGCATTAAACTTACTAAACATTTTCAACCTTGCCCCGTCTGAAGCCATGGAATGTCTACTCCAGAACTCCACGTGTGTTCTTCTTGATCACTAAGACTTGGTTTCTTAAACCAGAAGGGAGAGATTAATTATGTTTGTTTCCATTTCTTTTGGGCTTTCCCATGAATACTCTAGATAAGCCTGTGTACTGCTAGTTACTCATCTGTGACATTTGGGTTTTGCATGCATTGATACAAAAGGTCAAAATAATTTTCTGCTCATCTTTCAAGGGTAGTGGTGTAATTGTTTATGCATCACAAGGAGCATAGAAGTGCTTCCCGTTTCTTGGAAAGTTAGTGCAGCATCACCCCAGCGTCTGTGATACTGTATTTATGGTGGGATATCATTAGTGACACTGTGCCTACAGATGGAATAATTTATCTGGGAGGCTATAGACTACTAGATCTCTCTTGACCAGGGATCTGGATTTTCTGCTTCCCACGGAAAAACAGTTAAATGCAGATGGAACCCATTCCCCTTACTGGAGTAAAACATGGATTTCTCATTTTAGCAAAGAAACACACAGATTTTACAGTTTTGCAGAGAGCTTTCTGCAGGCTGGCAGAGTTCCAGCCTGCAGGGGGTCGGGCAGGGGGTGTGTCGTGCATGTACATGAACATGGCCACCAGGCAGCCTCGAGAGCAGCTCCCACAGGTAAGTGGGATTGAGGCCCCCATAGGGAGGGAGGGATTTGGGCTAGGACTGGGGCTGCTGACCAGCTGGGCAGTATGTGGGGCTTCGAGCCCTGGGGCTGCAATGCAGAGCTGCAGGCCCCCACCGCAGCGCAGCATGGGGCTCTGGGCAGGTTGTTCAGAGGTGGGGTGGGACTGGCTTCCCACCCATGGTATGCAGTCCCAGGGGTGCAGGAGGGACTCATACT
This sequence comes from Crocodylus porosus, assembly GCF_001723895.1. Lineage (NCBI taxonomy): Eukaryota > Metazoa > Chordata > Crocodylia > Crocodylidae > Crocodylus > Crocodylus porosus. The sequence goes on from NW_017728943.1 coordinate 131,568,747, forward strand.
CCCCAGATCTGTATGTGGGGTGGGCACAGGCTGCCCACTGTGGGCTCAAGCTCCCGCCTTGCTGCCCTCCCCCTAGGCTTCCATAGCCTGATGGGTGAGACCTGGAGCTGCAGGGCAGAATGGGGCCCTGCAGGAAAGTGCTGCCCTGGCGACGGATCCCCTACACATGCGGCTGCAGTGGGGACAGCAGTGCAGGGTTGTGTCCATCACTACTGCCACATGCACAGGAGACACGTCGCCAGGGCAGCACAGAGCTTGCAGTGGCAAGCAACTTTCCTGAGCAGCCCCACTCTGCCCTGCAGTGCTAAGTCACACCCCCCAGGATGCAGAGGCCCCAAGGGAGGGTCACAGGGTGAGAGCCCAGGCCTGCAGTGTGTACCTACCCCTGCCCAGTGCACAGATCTGGTGGACACAGGACCCCCCTACTCCCCAGGAGTGCAAGCAGTGGCAGGGAACTGGCCCAAACCCACAGCAGGCAGGCAGCTCAGAACAGCTGCTGCCTCCTGCTGGGGGCAGAGGGCTGTGGCCCTAGGTCCCTGGCCCCATAGTCCTGGCAGCTGGGGGCCCCTCTGGCAAGGCTGAAGGGCAGCAAGGGCACCAGTAGGGCTGGGGGGCTTAAGCGAGGAGTGAGGGGCACGAGTAAGGCTGGGGGCCTGTGGGGGTGGAGTGCAGGGCATGAGCAGGGCTGGAGGAGGAGGGAGTGAGGGGCATCAGCAGGGCTGGTTGGTCCTTTAAGTTTAATCATGGATTTGAGGGAGGGGGGTTTATCAGAGAAATTGCAATTTCTTATTAGAAAATTTGTGATTTTTTGTTATCAGGGAAAACCAGGATCCCTGCTCATGACTAGGGTGTACCAGTTGTTCAAAACAAGATGTCCCTCTGTAGGTCTGCCTTGCTTGAACTTGACAGAGCTCTCAATTATCAGCATATCAGTACACCCTGTAAATGCATTCCATCAGTGGGAAGTCCTTTCTGTACTTGACTCCTAATAGCCCATGGTTCTCAAGTGTACTCCAGTAAAGTCCCTCTAAATCTACTGCCTCAGTGAAGTTTTTTGATTTCCCTATTGTTTGTTCTGTCTAGTAATAGTGACACACCCTTTCTTTGCACCCCTTGAAGCAGAATCTTCAGAATTTTCCAATGCTGATAGCCTCTCCCAGTACCCTGAATCACAGTGTTATGAACAGCAAGTAGCATAGGCTCATAACTGTTGGTTAACAACCCAGAGTTTGATTCTGGAGTTTGGCATTAGTACCAATGAGCTCTTCCATTAGCTTGAATAATGTACGAGGTTCCCTAATTCCAAGTTCTTTCACAAGACTAGACTAGAATACCATCTAGGCAGCTTTTGTTTCATATTTTATTCCATTTCTTGAATATGTTATTCTTAGTGTAAGCTGCCCTGAGACTTTTTTCAGTAGGATGGCATAGTTAATAGATACTTTTAACTGTTCACAAAACTATAGATCCCGATTCAGGACTTAGTAAGAAACTTGGCCCTATTTCAGTGAATAAATGGACAAGTAGTGATAACCTATGGTGCTCTTGCTTAAATGACTGGTCTACTTTGGAAGGCTGCTGTGATGGGGACTATCATAAGGCCAGTCCAATCATTGGCTTGCCTACTTGTCTAGGGCAGTCCGTCCACCTGTCTCGCTTGCCATGCCTTTGATATATCTAAGAATTAGCCATTTACAAAGGCAGGAGGCTATCCATTTATCGCCCAATGTCAAGGGAATAATACACAGCTCCATATCAGTCCCTACACTGTGTCCCATGCCTCACAGATGGCATCACTATATGGTTCTGGCCCCACTTTGGGCCACTGATGTTCAGACCCTAACCTGGTGCCCCATCCTCGCCTCTTAGTAGGGAGGCACAGGTGTGGTATTTCCTGAAGACAGCCCATCACAGGCTGTCTCACCACACCATACTTCCCAGCAGGGTGTAGTTTTAGGTCATTCACCAGGACTGGGAACCTCCTCCATCCCCATAGATTCTACCCTGAACCTCCAGATGTTTTGGGAGCAGCAGATTTCCAGCTGGGCGATGTCTCTCTGGCTCCCTAGATGTAACTGCTAGCTCAGCTCCTAGGGCCTAGGCTTATACTGAGGCTACCCAAGACTTCCTCCAATCCAGGAGCCATCTTGCAGTCACATGACTGCCTCATTAGACCTCATTGCACCTGTGTGCTGCTCCACAGCCTGCTCATGCCTCTTAAAGTGGCAGGCACCAAAGGTGCCCTGCCACAGCTGCATTCCTGCAATCATTGCAGTTGCTGTGCAGCCAGTTAAACCTCTTGCTGGTGTTTTAGCTACTTCTGTTGCTGCTAGCTCACAGCTTGCTGTTATTACAGCAGCGGTTCTCAAAGTTTTTAGTCAGCGCACCCCTCTGCAACTTTTTTGATTGTGGCAGCATCCCTAGTTGAGAATCACTATTGTGCTTAACTTACTTCAATGCTTCTCAACTGGATGATGCTGTCAGTTAAAACATGCCTGCTACATAGCCAGACTGAAAAAAAAACATGCTCACATTCCTCTTGCATTTGGGTTCTCTGATCACCCTAAAGCAGACCGGAGAGCTTGCTCATGGCTTTCCCAGTTTGACAATACATGGAATCTCCTGGAAGCAGAGGCCTCTGTGGCAGGTGAAACTGTCCTGTGCATCTCTATCTGGGAGGAGCACCATGGGCAGGGGGAGAGGTAGACTGGGAATAGATACAACCTGGGTGAGCTCTCCTCCCAGCTTTAGGATTATCAGAGAGCCTTAATGCAGCAACTCTGGCACAGGGCAGTTTTACCTACTACCCGTAGCAGTGACACCTGATAACCCCTGAGGGGGTCTTCTGGCACCTCAGGGTACTACACACCTTAGTTGAGAACCTCTGCACCACATTATAAGATATTCTTCATAATCCCTCGTCACAGAGAAAGGATTCAGCAACCCATTTCTTTGGCATAAGATTTTTATGGGTTTTTTTGCCTCCTCAAAATTAAACCTATTTTTCTACTGTGTTGAACATCATAATGTTTCAACAAAAGACTGTTCTTACCTTTCGCAGCATATAAGAAAGATTCACAGTTTAGAACAAAAGTTGTAAAGAAAAACATTCACCCACTGCTTCGACTTCTCCCCCTATGAGAAAGTCGCTGCTTTATTGCGTCTTTTTGTGGCTGGCAGCTGGACCTATTAAATAATTCAGCCCAATTGCATTTGCTTCATAGTCTTTCTTTCTATATACAGTTGCTTGAGGTGCAGCTGCCCATGGAAATTCAAAGCCCAGTTCAACCACCCAGAGGTCAGCTAGATTTGATCTCTAGTAAAACTCATAAGGGACCTTTAGCTGTCTTTGCCTTCTTATAAATGTAACATTTCTACAAAAATGGAAATTTGGATTTTATTTTGAGATTCTTCCTGTAAATCAACCTCTCTTCTAAGCCAACAAATCCTTTTCAGAGTGAATAAATTGCAAAGGGAACACAAGGTGTGTCCACAAATTAGTTCTGCTTCACTGATATTTGATTTGTTGACTAGATTTATTTGCATAAGTCAAAGATACCTAGGAAGACTTGTTACCATGTCTTTCTAGGTATGTGATTTGAGTCCCAAACTTCCTTGGCACTAGTAGGTAATTTTGTACGCTTTGCGTGATCGGCCTACAGAAAGGAAACACACAAATGTTTGCAAAGTATTTAGCAATTAAATTGGGATTCTGGAAACCCAGAAGATAACTCTTTCACAATTCAAGCATGGAAACTACCTGGTTTAACAGCAAAAGACCAGAGAGCTTCCTTCACGACTCCATGGTGTTGCACCTCAAAATGTCGTTTCTCCTGTTCTTGATGCTGGTGTTTTCCCAACCACTACTTTGATATTGCCATAGATTTTCTGAGAATCCACCAACCAAATTAGTTAACTGTTGATGGAAGTCAAGTCAGAAATGGAGTGTATTAGAGAAGAGTTTACATAGTAGAGTACTGTAGCTTACACTATTTTGAGTTGTTTGGGTTTGGAAAAAGAATATAAAATACACTTATGTCAAGGGGATCAGATTATTTTTTCTCTCAAAAGAGATGCTTGTGTTGGGGGGTGAGGGAGAGGTGTTCATTTTACATCTTTGGGCCCTAAGAGTTCCTCCACTTGAGAGAGGTGTTTTGTGTTACAAATACTCTTTTAAAGCAGGCCTTTGAATTTGTTACTTTTTTTTATTTAGTGGAATTTACTCTACCAGTTTATTTGTAGTGGTTTTGATTACATATTAATGATCTCATCCTGCAAGTTATCATGCACATTAGCCCACCCATTAAATACAATTAAATTCAGTAGAGCTAATTCTATGATTTAACAGATGCATGCGTATGATAGCCATTTAGTAGGGCTGTGCGAGGCTTCGGACAGAGCTTTGGATCCAGAGAAGCTTCGGACGCTTCAGGGTCCGAAGCAGCATGTCCAGGTCGAAGCGCTGCCTCATTCAGCTTCCCGAAGCGGTTCAGAGCTGCCTCGGAGTTCCGGCCATAGGATATAATGGGGAAACAAAATATCTATAACTTTGTTCTTTTTGTCCAATTGGGATGAAATTTTCAGGGGTGGTAGACTCTACAGAGAGGAAGGAGCCTGCCAAGTTTCAAGAAGATCAGTGCAGGTGTTTGGGGGGAACTGGACCTCAAGCTGCAAACAAGCAAAACTCATGTCATGGGTGCTTGTGAGACTGACCATCTGTCTTGTGGCGGGGAGGGGAGACACTACTGCAGGCTGCTGTGTTACCAGTTACCAATCAATCAATCATGATTCACTCAGGGACCAGGGACTCAGCTCAATACACAGAACCTAGCTACTACATAACGACTTAACGAGCATCAGTTAGCACCTACAAAACCAGGCTAAGGAGAGAAAAGACTCAATACAGACAATTAACTGCCCCAAGACAGACACAGTCTTGGCAGGAGTTTTGTCTGTCAGCAGCTAGGGGTGCAGGGCCCCAGAACCCCCCGCACCGATCTCCTGCACAGCTGACAGGTGTCACAGCAGGGGCCACCATCCCTGCAGCTGTCACCCTGCTGTGCCTTAGCACATGCAGTGTCACCCATGGCATGAGTTTTGCTTGTCCGCAGCCTGGGGTGCAGTTCCCCCCAAACCCGTGCACCTATCTCCTTGAAACTTGGCAGGCTTTGCGGCCTCAGTAAGAGCTACCACCCCGGCAGTTTTGACCCCCCGTGTTGTAACACATCACTGTGACAGGAGTTTGGCTTTCAAGAATTTGGGATACAGTTCCCCCCAAACCCCTGCACCGATCTTCTTGAAACTTAGCAGGTTTCATGCTCTCAGCAGAGGCTATAATCCCTGCAAGTATCGTCCAAATCAGACAAAAACCAGCAAAGTTATAGATATTTCATTGATTTCCCGTTATATCCTATGGCCGGATCTCCGAGGCAGCTCCAAAGCTTCAGAGCTGCTTCGGCTGAATCGAGGCAGAAACCCGGTCCGGAGCTCCGGATCAGATCGCAGCCATCTGAAGCAGCTGGATATGAAGCCGGATCAGATCACTGCTGACTCGCACAGGCCTACCATTTAGAGACCTACAACAGTTCCCTCTACCAGAGTTGGTGTCAGACTAGCTCACTGCCTCAGTTTCCCCTCACAAAGTTTGGATCATCTGAACTTCTAGCCTGCTTGGTAGCTGTACTTACTTGGGCCTCTATCTGTTCTAGGACATCCAAAGCCCAAATAAATACAAACCAAGAGATTTCCGCCCCAATCTTAACCTGAGCACAGACCTACTACCTACCTAAGGATCTGTTTTATCTTTAAAAGTGTCTTTTGCCCATCCAGGGGTCAGCTCTTGAATTCTCCTATTCTTTTACTGAGTTCTTCCTATGAAGACTGCATTTCCTAGAATGAGTTCTGTCTAGAGGAGAACTAAAAAAAAATTTCTGTCTGTGTGTAGAGGTGCTAATATAGCCCTTCTAACTAACTTCCTGACTTGCTACTTGAAGTCTCTCCCTACCTCTAAAAGGTCAAGTTGAGAAACATGACCTGCTTGTCACATGGCTTGAGCTCAGCCCCAAACACTTTCCTTTCCCTAGGGAGAAAAACATTTTCCCCTTAGTGGTCAGTCAGGTAAAGCAGACTGCATTAATAGATTTTTGACACAAATTGATTTCCATGGGATAAGGTATGTACACAAAAGACGAAAACTGTGAATATGATATTGATTACATTTGGCAGATGGACAGATATTTTTAAAATAGTTTATAGCTCTACTGTGTCTGCTTCTCTCCTGGGGCCATAAGGAAGGGTCCTGTAATACTTAAAAACTTGTCTAAATCTATTCCAATCATGCAGTTCGTCCAAAAAAGATACAACCCAAAAACATCCTTGGTTTGTGAATATTGCCTGGACCTTCATGGCCACAACATCATTTTAACACTACCATTGTTTACAGTGGGCACATCTACATATGCCCCTGATTGTGCAGTTGGTACTGCACAGTCATTTAGTACTTGCTTTCGCTAAACTGTAAACTAATTGCTGTAACTAATGCAGTAGCCGGTTGTGGTGATGTTTTGGGGAGGGCTGTGTGGATTTATGATAAGCCAAAGGGACCGGATATCAACATTGCTGAACTATTCCAAGTTCTGCCTAAAACCGTCTACTCTGGTTGATGTTCCAGTTAGTTCTCCTCCATGTTTTTCATTTCACTCTTCAAAAGGAGGATAGCAATTCTAACTTTCCTCACAAAGCTAAGAAAATGTTTTGAATATTTTCAGGGGGGTAAAAGTTGCTATATAATGAAGTGTTTGTTAGTGTATCTTCAAATGTAAGAAAACTGGTAAAAACCTATTTGTTCATGTGTGCCTCGATTGGTATATTGGATAGATCTCTCCAAAATATCTTTATAAAACATCCCAAAATTTGGAAATGTGACCTCTCATGCATAAATATGCATAAGATAAATTGCATCAACTTCTTCATCCTTCAAAAATTCTGACCAAATAGCATTTACCTTTACTGAAAAATAACATGGATAAAAATCCATTAAGAATTGTAGCTTTATGTCTGAAAATCTTGCAGTAAGGCATGTCTAAAATGTACATATTTGTATTGGTTCATTTAGAGTATATTAAAAATAGTATTTTATGGTTTTCCTGTCTTGATTTCAGCTCATGGTCTTACATTTTTGAGCTTTAGTAAAATATATTTCTGGAATTGTTGGCAAGTTGTGATGTCATAGGATTTCCTGGCAATGCTTTCTGAAATGAATATTCTGTGCTTGCTGAAACTGCTAACTCAAGAGGCAAAACAGGCTGTGTATAAAACAGTGGCTATTGTGGTCACAGTAAAGACCTCAAAGATATAGCTGATGTATATGTTCCAGAGTATTGCATGTGGGTTTGCTGGAATTATTTTCCTTTAACAAAAAGTCTATAACCATGTCACATGTATTCAGGTGTTTTTCATTGGGGAGATTAATCATTTTTTGTTTTTCAGTCAACACAGTATTCAAAAGTAAGTCTGAGCAATACAGAAACTTGCAAGTTTACTACTTGCAGTGGCTGGTCATTTTCTCTAAGAAGACTTTGCATTGCAAAAATTTTAATGGGTGAATTTAGAACATAATCATGGCCCCTCTATGTTCAGTGAAAGTGTAAGAATTGAGTTGTAGTTTCTTATCCGTAAGGCAGTATGTTGCACTGCTTGTACTTTAGATAACTGACAGTGTGATATTGATTGTAGTTGAAATGTTAGCTTAACTGCTGGTAGTCATTGGAAAGATGTCAGTGCAGAGGGTGCGGAAGGTTTTTTTTTGTTTTGTTTTTTCTTTTTTTCCCCAGTAACTGAAGGGACCATGCAGAATAGTTGATTTTGATCTTCCTTTCCACCTAGTTTTTATTCTTCTATCTCTCTGCCTAGCATAGTCCCTGTTTCAGCCCAAAATTTACCTGTGTGCTCAACTTGAAGCTTCTGAATAGCTCTGTTTGGTGTCAGTAAGGATGCTTCCATACAAAAAATCTTTGCTGAATTAGAGCCATTGTCACATTATTTTTTAAAAAAGGCCAGCATGCATCCTGTTTAAAAAGTCCAAAAAATGCAGTTCTAAAGAAAAAATAGCTGCTTTTTAAAAATAAGATACATGGCATAGGCCATTTTTTCATTAAAACTTTGTATCTACTATCCATGAAAATATTATCAGCTAGTAAAATTTCATGGTTGTGGCATCCATTCAGGAGTCTGAGCAAGGCATAAACTGCCCTGCATTTACTTTTGTTACTCCACTTTGTAGAACAGAGCTGTGAATGAAAGAGCCCTGACAGATGTTACATTTATCTCATGGTTAACATGTTAATTGTAAAATAAATTGTAACATGCCACACATTCAGCCAATATGTGGCCCAATAAAATGGCAAGCCAGTCACAAAGGTTTTCTACATTTAATGATTTGGCAATATCAACACAGGCAGAAACATTATAGTGGATTCTCTAGCTCCCCTGAAGGTAGGTGAGAAGGAAACTGTATAGGATGTTCTGGAGCCAGTGACCATAAGGGAGTAGTTTGAGAGGGTGCTCCCTGTGACAGATGAGGGAAATGTTGCTTCCTGGTTGAGAGACTTTAACTATGACTGAGGGGAGCTTGATCCCAGGAGATTTTCACAGGAATTGTGACGGTAGGCAGTACTCTGAACATAGAAGTTCCATTTAATTTGGAACATCTTTGTGGCTGGTTTGTATCACATCATAAAGGGGACATGTGGCATTTGTCCCAGACCCTGGGAATGCCACCTGCCCGATTCCAACAATCATCAGGATCAGGTAGGGGGCAGCCCCAGGGCCTGGGACATAGCTAATCCACTGCCCATTAACAGGTGTAGCAGGTTGTACCTGCACACTTTTCCAGTGCCAGTGGGCTTGGAGCCAGAAACTTGAAAGGGCACAGTGGACCTATAAATAGAATACCCTAAATCCTGTTTTCTACCCCTGCAGTTGAGTGATTAGGATCTGAGGAATGTTATACTTGATTTCAAAATCCCTGGCAGGGCAAGACATAGAAGATGTGATTGGGGTTCACAGACCCTGATCACACAATTTTATTATTTTCTGCCAGGGGCCAAAGGGACTTAGGATCTAGTGGCATAATGATATACTGTTATGAACTGTTGTTAATTAGTATGTTCCTGATTTTTTTTTAACTCAAGGGAGTTTAATCACAAGCAACAAATGGTAAGTGCTGCTTTTCACATGTTTGATATGCAAAGAAATCCACCCAACTGACTGTGACAAAACCCTGGGGTGTCAGGATGCTCCCAGAAATATACCCTGGTTTGTGTAATTCTGTTGGCCCCCACTCTGAATGGATATGCCCAGGTTATTAATTTGCCCATTAATCATGATTTACCACAGGCACTCTGGTAAAGTAACAGAAAAATAAAAGGAAGAAAAAAGAATATAAAAAGAATATATAAAAATAGTATAAAAAAGGGAAAAAAATCAACTACTTTGATAACAAAGGACGGTAAAACAAAACTGACACAATCCTTACCCTACATTCAGACTACCACGTAGGCCTCACAACAATTCCTGTGAAAATCTCCTGGAGTCATTCTCCCCTCAGTCATAACTAGCTAACTGGGGACCAACATTACCCCCTCTTCTTTTGGAGAGCCCCCTCTCTAGCTACCCCGATATGGTCATTGCCTCCAGAACATCCCATACAGCTTCCTCCCCCACCTACCTTCAGGGGAGTCAGACAATCCACTAGTGGATTTCTGCCTGTGGGTCCGTGACTCTGCCACTTTCCTAGTTCTGGTCTTCTGCTTTTTTAAATCAGTTTTTATCAATATGTTTATATCTTGTAACTCAGTAGAGCCCAAATTTGATACTCTAGATGAGTGAGGGGCAACCATATGAGCAGGCATGCTGCTGATTAAGCCCTGTGTCCTCTCTGAGTGCTTCTCTGATCACCCTCCCCTTTTTTCTGTTCCTTTCCGCCATCTGCCACACAGAGGCTGCCCATGCCACTTGTAGCATATGTACCACAGGTTGACCACCCCTGCTCCAGGTCCACAATATAAATATAAATATGAATAAATGTTTATATTTATTAACAATGTAATATTGATTGATTTATTTAAGAGTTAACAGTTCTTTCTGTAACCTCATCTAAGTGGTTCTACACTGATATATAAAAAAAATCTACACTAAAACTGCAATGGCAACCCAGTTGTATAGCAAAATCTCCAGAAAGGTGGGGCATTTCAGAAGTAGATGAACACAATTAACTTGACTTCAAAAAGTCCTAAAGGACCAGGTGCAAGTAATATATCTTTAAAAGCACTCATTCCTGAGAAAGAAGAAGTATTACAGAAAAGAACACATGAGCGATTCAAAACGGGGGTTTTTTGAGTACTCTTAGTTTCCCAATGATCCAACCTCGCCTAATTGTTTAGGAAAATTATTACCACAAGTAGGAAGGAAACACATCAGAATGGTTAAATGTGCTAAACTGTGTCCTCAATCTATATTTGGCCTTTAGATAATGCAGACCTGTCTAATTCTATATCTGTTCTTTACTTTAAAGAAGGCATTGGGCATGTGCTACTACTTGCAGTGTTTACAAACTATAGGAGCTTTTATTTGCAAAAAAGTACATTGTAGTAGTTGATGTTTTGATAAGCTTACTGTAAAATAATTAGCTGGGTGTGTAGCCTATTAAATCTATTTGATTTTAATCTCTAATTAAAATTCTGGGATTATTGCTTTTTCTTTTGTAATGAAACAGCTTTTGCTTCTTTTCACGTTTGTAAAGATATTAGGCCCAGGTCTGTTTTATGCAATTTCACTCAATCCATGAAATATATTGCCTTCACAAAGCCACTGTGATCCCTCTCCACACTTCTGTTATGAAGATTATTCTGCTGCTTGTATAGGAGTCATCCTTCTGCCCATGATAGATATGATTGTGGGTGAGGCATACCACTGCCAGATGCAAGGTTAATGTTGCTCGTGTTAGTGCAGGTCAGTTTGGCCAGAAGTTGACCTAATCATTATTGTTTGTGCATCCACTGGAAAATTGCTTGTTGAGCCACAAGCGTAAAAAGCAGTAGGTCTGAGGCTGCATACCAAAGCCATGATTTCCTACTGGATATCTCTCTCTGTCCAGCTCAGACGATACTTTTCTACTAGACACCCAATTTTAAAGCCAGTATCTAACTTTAATAAACTATTAGACAAGAGTTGCTGGATTTGTTTAAGAAGTATATCCTTCTCTTGCAAATTTTTAGATTTTGTTATTTTGAATAGTTGACACCATTATTCTTTTGGCATAAACTGTCAGTACTGTTCTTTAAGGCTTTTATGCCTTGAAATTTGAGGGGAATGTGGGGAGGCACTAAAAATAAAACTGTTTCATCAGGGCTGTTTGGCATGATGGGTTTTTTTGTTCCTTCAGGACTGTCAAATTGATCATAATCTCTGCATTCCAGCTACTAAAGTGACAACTGGAAGCAGTTGCTGTTTGCTTCATTAAGTTATTTATATAGTATGGAAGCAGTTTCCATATATCTGATTTGTCATGTAAAAAAGGGGGAGGTTTCTTTGTACATTTTCTGTAGATTAGTACAGAAGATAAAAAGAAGATTTGGGGGGTGGAGGGACTGCATATATTTGTTTTTAAAGTGGACAAACTCCAATGATGACCAGTTCCTTTGAGGAACTCAAAGCTAGACCAGAAAGCCATGGATAAACCTGGGGAATCTTTTCCAAAGAAACAGATTCTCAGAAATGAGAGAGGTGGAAAACAAAGGAAGAAAGTAGAGGAGAGGTCATAAGTCTTGAAGTGACCTGCCACACCCTTCTAAGAGAGCCTGCAAATTGAGTAAGGAGTGATAAACTCATCCACCCCAGTGATGGCCCACAGCACACACCAGTCCTGGAGCTCACTGTGCACACAGCGCATGGGGCTGGCATGGTGTGGGCTGGATTCGGTGGTGGAGACAACAGAGGTGGTGGGAAAGGAGGGTCAGTCCAGGATGTCACATGTAGCCTGTGCCCAGGACCTGCTGTGCCACATGTACAGCAAGCCCTGGGACCAGTGCATTTAGCATAGAGGGCCAGCATAGGGCATGCATTGCATTAAAATGGCCTTGCCTGCTAGCTCCGGCATGATGCGATCAGGACCAGCCCTGGAGTCAGCATGCAAGGCTGGGCTGACACAGTGCAGCATGGAGTGTGCACCCCAGACTGATCCCTTGTGCTGTGTAAAATGTACATAGCACTGGGTCCAGTGCATCCACCACTTGTGGCACATGGGGTCGGTCCAGAGACACATAGGCCAGATTATATGGCTCCAAGGACTGGAGATGGCCTGTGGGCTGTCTGCGTGACACCCTTCGTCAAGGTGGAGCAAACTCCTGTTTGTCAGGAGTGGGTAAAATACAGTTTGCAGGCCAAATCCGGCTCGTGGCGGGTCTTTGCCCAGCATGTCCTGGTGCCCCTTTGAGTACACCACAGAGCTGGCGCGGCTCCACAGCTGGACTGCCTTTCCAGGCAGCCCTGGTGGGGGTGGCACCTTCTGGCTACTGCCACCACCAGCCCCAGCCCTGTGGTATTGGAGGGGACCCATGCTGCATTGCCCCGACCCCATGCGCCTCACGCCTGCTCCAGGCTCACCCACTCAGGCTCAGCAGCTGCTGCATGAGACAGAAGCTGTTGCTCAACACGGGGTGGGGAAAGCGGCCCCTCTACACTCCCACTGTCAGCAGTTCCCTGTTGTAGCTGCCTGGAGCCCATGCAGGGCTTCCTGCATCAACTCTGTGCTGCCACCTCTGCTGTTGCAGGGTGGGGGCGGGGGCTGACCAGCTCAGAGCAGCACATCCTACCATACCCACAATTCCTCCACTGTAAACCCTACAGCCACACCATCCTCCACACACAATCACCCACCCCACAAACACCACATGCAGCCACACCTTCACTCCCACAAACCCTCCCCCCACATACACACATGCCTCAGGGGCAGCCCCGTCACTGCTATGCGCACATACCCCACCACACATGCACCCATACCCCTCCAAGCACACCCGGCTACCATACCCCCTGCCACCCCTCTACACTCCCCTACAATATTCAAGAGTAAGACCTCATTTTGAGCTATTAAGCAATCACCTCTATATACACCACACAAACGCACACGAATGAGGAGAAAAATATTCTTTAAAATAAAACTAAAATAAGTTATTGTCAATGTTTGATTTTTAGTATATAATTTTTTTCTTTTTTTGGTTCCAAGATGGCAAACACCCCTCCAAAAAAGGAGTACTTCTGGGGGCAGGGGAGAGGGGAGGGAGATTTCCAGTGGCAAAGATCAGGGGTTAGGGGTGGGACTTCCAGTCCCAAGATGGTGACCAGGGAATGAGTCACCTGTCAAGGCGTGGGGCTATCTTTGTGTCCCTCGACTAAAGGTGCACCGATACATTGGTCCCATATCAGATTGGCAAGGGTATAAGAAAAATTGACTGTACAGGAAATTTGCTTTTTTTGTGGCCAATGTGGCCACATGCCCCGTGCATGCACAGCCATATCTCAGCACGCAGACAGCTAGGAGCGAAGCCTGGCAGTGTGGAGAGCAGCTGGGTCTGGCTGGTAAATCTGTTGTGAGGGAAGGGATGTGGGGGGGGGGCAGATAAAGGTTTCAGCAGTGAGGGAAGGGAGTAGGGCAGGCGCAGGGACAGGCACTGCAAAGCCAGGGCAGAACAGGGGACAGAGCTGCGAGCAACTCATCTGGGTGGGGGCTGGCTTCTGCCGCTACATGCTCCCCTAGGAGGGCATGGGGGCTGTGTGCACCTGTATCTGCACTCGGAGCAAGGGTGGGCTGCCACTGCAGGCTGGGGCTGGGGTGGTGCTAGGCTGTTCCCAGTGGGGAACTGGGCCAAACTGTGCTCAGGGCAGGCAGTGGCAGCACTGGGAGGAGGGCTGTGGTGAATTTTGGGGTGGCTGCAGCCCCCAGAAAAGCCCCTTCCCAGCACCACTGCCACCCACCCTGAGTGCAGCCCCAGCCCAACCCCCACACCAGGAGAGCTCAGTGCTGCCCCAGCCCGCAGCGGCAGCCTGCCCTCGCCCTGCACACAGATTTGAGGACCCATGCCCCCCATGCCCTCCCAGGGTGCATGCAACAGCTAGAGCCTGCCCCACACCCCCTAACAAGCCACCCATGACTCCATCCCTTGCTCCACCCTGGCTGTGCAGCTCCTGCCACTGCCCCAGTCCCACTGCCTCCCTAAGGCGTATGAATATTTAATTTAGTTAGTCAATAACAGAAGTGTTCAACCTCCAGCCCACAGGCCAAATGCAGTCTGCAGAGCCATCTGCCCCTGGGGCTCCCTGTGGGGTGGGAAACTTGGTGGTGGGGCATCAGTGGCTATTAATATGGGTCACCCTTCCCCCACCAAATTCTCAAACCCCAATCCGACACTGCCAGAAGCAACCAGGCCACACCCCTCTCCGCACCTGGATTGGGGCCAGGCCGTGCCACCTTTCCCCTGCAGGACCAGATGGTGCCCACCTCACTGGTCCCAGAGCCAGATTGGGACCACTGGTGGGATATGGCTTGCAGATGGACATGGCGCCACCATGAAAAGTCTAAGTCTATAAAGTGCATCTCTACCTTGCTTCCTGCGAGACTTCAGACTAACATGGCTAAACTATCTCTCTCCTTGTGAAAAGTTCTTAGATTCTATCAACTAAATTAATCTAACTTCTTATTTGGTATGAATCGCTTCTGAAAATGTGTGCATTTGTTTTGAAAGTGTTTATGATCATTTGTTGACGTAAAGGAAAACAGTTTCTTATCCAATAAATCAACAAACTTCTCCCTATTTAACGAAATCTGTTTGATCTGTTTCAAAGTAATTGTGAGGATAAAATCTCTGAGGGATAATTGTATATATATACATGGTTACACAAGAGTCTGTCTCCCTTGTACTAATACCTGGGTCGAAGATTAAAATAGAATGTGATTCAGTAGGCTTGCATTTCTCATAAGACTTTTAATGTAAAAAAACCTTTCTCCTAGAAGCTTCAATTAGAAATTACATCATTTACTAAAAGAGCTTCGGCATCATATCACTTAATCAGTAAAGTCCACAAAGAGATCCGTGAAGAGATTTAAACATAAGAATACTCTTTGTTGTTCTGCTTAACGTCTAAACCTGAGGAAGCAGCTTGAATTCCCTCTACAGTGAACAGGGAAAAGTTAGGCATTTAAAAATAGGATTTGCCACCGGGGGAGGAAGGGGAGCAAGCAAGTTGAGTAAACTGACCAGTAGGAAACACCAAAGAGAGGGGTGTCTCTCAAATCTTACATCTCTCTTGAATTTAGACACTTATGTGATACTCAAATTCTGAACCTGAAATTATTTCCTGCACTTCGACACTTAGTCGTTCTTTTGAATGCAAATGACCAACTTGCTCGTTCCTCACAAAACACAGCTAATGAGGAGGATATGGTGGTGCCTCTACTGACTTGTGTGTGATAGCCTAATTGTTAGGGTTAGAAAAGGATGAAAGTGAGTTTGTTAGGGTCTTCAATCCCCGGGTTTGAGCCCTTACTCCCAAATACTGTTTATGCATTTATCCAACAACTAATGCAAAATGCACAAGCAACCACTAGAGCAGGGACCACAACTCAACATGCTTAAAGAGGAATATCCTCACTAGTGGGCTACTGAGTTATGCTTCCCCATCATGATCATGACAGGTCAGATTCTATTCCACCTATAAACTACCTAAGTAAGGTGCTTAAGTGTGATTAGTCCATCCTGTTCAAACCCTGGAAGTCCATCAATGCATCTTCATTAGAAGGGAGACCTACCCACCTTTTTCATAAAAAAAAATTTCAGGAACTTAGGCAGGGTAGACTAGAATTGTACTTAGGTACCTGAGGTCATTTATGCAACTAAGACATTGAATAGAATCTATCTTAAAGTATCTGCAAGGCTATTTAGGAGAGGCAAAATGGTTTTAAAAAAATATTTAGCCTTAGCTCTACAGCAGACTTGGTGACTCAAGCTATAGTTCAAACTATATGAGAGCCTCTGCTGGTCAGGGAGACTCTAAGTTAACTTGAATTTGGAGAGGATCTAGGACAGAAATTCAATAAACTGATTTAACCTAAATCCGTTAAATCTCATAGTACATCTATCCAGGTTTATTTTAAACCAGTTTCAGCCATTTGGAAGCAGTCTATATGCACTGAACTTCAGGGCTAGGGATAGAACTTGCACATAAAACAGTTTAAGTGATCAGAAACTGGTTTAAACCTGTAACAGAACAGAAGTTCAGTGTACATAAACCAGTTTCAAAATGGCTAAAACTAGCTTAAGATAAACCTGATTGAATGTAGTATCATACTTAACTAAATTAGGTCAAACCAGTTCATGAAACTTCTGTCCCAGACCCCTTCCTGGTTCAAGTTAAATCAGAGTCCCTCAGCATCCCAGCATGCTTTTCAGCCCTAGGCTGGGCAGTGCTGTCTGTGCCAGAGAGCAGAGCTGGCCCTGCCCCTCTGCTCCCTACCTGGAACAGTGAGGGCTGGCTTACTAGCCAGTTCATTGCCCCCTCAAAAGGCAAACCCCGGCTGGGGGCTGGGGCCAGGGAGAGGGGTTAAATTCACCTTCCCCTGAGTACAGAGCTGCCTTGTCCTGCTATCTTACTTAGTGCTGGCTGCAACTGTGGACTACAAATCCCAGAGGCACTTGGAAACAGGAAGATGAAGTGATGAGCAACCCTGCAGAGTCCTACTGCTGTGAATGTGGACTACAAATCCCAGAGACCTCAAGGACAGCAGGAAGAGGAAGTGAACACACAGCCCATGCTGGCTATGTGCCAGAGAGCCATGCTCTAGCATTCTCCTGCCCCCCCCCAAGCTTCTGGCTTGAGCTGCTGCAAGCATGTACCTGCAGTTCCTGAATCACAAGTGAACGTCTGTTCATTTGCTTATTGGTTCAATCTTTCCAGCTTAGACTAACCTGCAAAGACTAAATCTATTCAGCCTAGTTGTATGACAGATATGAACTGGTTTCCATCACTTATACCAGTTTACAAGTAATTTATGTCCCTAGAAGTGAGGGTGGTCAAGCATTGAAACAGGCTACCTAGAGAGGTTGTAGAATCTCTGTCGCTGGAAATTTTCAAAAACAGGTTGAACAGACACTAGTTGACTGGTTTAGTCAGGAATGCTCCTGTCTTGAGCAGGGAGTTAGACTAGATGGCATTGTGAGCTTCTTTCTAGACTTACTTTCCTATGAACCTTTTTGGAACTTCTTTTAGAATTAATATAAAAGGATGATCCTGGAAGTGACAGATGATAAAATGAAGTATTAATTTTGAAGCTCTCTTTCTAGAAATATCATTTCTGTTTCAACCTCTAATTTTGTCTTGGAAAGTTGTAAAATTCAGCTAAGTTCCTTTGCTGTAATGTATATTTTCTTTTTCTTTAGTAGATTCATAATCATGGGCGACTGGTGCCTCCTGAGTTGGGGAAGGCACTTGCCCCTCCAGTGGCTAGTCAGTGACGTGGGGGTAGGGGGGTCCCCGCAGCTGATCGCGCCGACTGGGGGTGGGGAATGGCCAAAGCAGTGGGGGGAGTGGACTCAGCCCCAAAGCGGGGGTAGGGCCACTGCGGCGAGGTGGGGCAACGGTGTTGGGCCCATGGTGGAGTGGGGGGGAAGAAGGGGGAGCGGCCCCAGCCCTGGCCCCAAAACCAAACTGCCAGGGGGGACAGGAGCAGGCCTGAAGGGGGCAGGACCAGACTAGCACAAGGTGGGGAACGGGGTTGCAGGGCTGAACACTGAGTTCTGTCCCTGCCACCCCGCCTGTCATTTTTGCCAGGCAGTTTGCTAGTTCTCCCACATCGTTCAAATGTATGTATGCAGCATTTGTCTCATCCAACTATCGGCTTGAATAGGCATTCATAAGTGCAACATTTTAAAGCAAAGTGATAATAAAATTTTTATTAATAAACTTCCTTGAGTTTTTATTGAATTGTAAAAATATTAGAAGAATAAATTATATGGTTTTCTTACTTTAAACCAAAAAAATATTGTTAAAGGACTTTTCTAAAAAACATTTATCCTTTACTTGCACTTCTAAAGTCAGGATTTAATCATTTTTGTTTGTGGCAAATTTAATAATAAACCCATTTAATTAAAGAAGCAAAATAGTAATACTGATAGACCATAAACTCTAGTGTCTCTTGAGGATACTTCTGAGATGTTACTTTCTGTAAGTGAAAACCAATAACAGTTCCATTGTATCTATGAATCATAATTTGGTTCTTGCCCTGTCCTTAGGGCAGTGTGGCTATTCAGGCTGGATATAATCTCATAAACATTAGTCCTCATAACTGGGTTATTCATGTGTGTCCAGTATGAGGTTCTAAGATACACAAGACAATTGTTTCAGAATCTAACAAGAAAAATATTTCTTAAAGGATATGAAGAAGAAAATATAAGGTTAAAAATCATTAAAATTCCATGTGTCTCTTACAAAGAGCACCTTAAATTATTAAAGTTGAAAGAATTTTTCAACAATAATTCTTGTCCTTACACATGTTAATAATTTGCCATGTCTCTCATCTTGAAAAAGTAAAATAGGCTAATCAATTTCAATTGTTTCTAGTTCATTTGCCCATCAGATTTACATGACCTAGTACATTCGATTCTGCAGTACAATGTTTAATCATTTAAAGAAAAGAAGTTTGAATCAGATTTTTAAAAAATTCTTGAAAACATTGATGTTAACCTTGATTTGGGGGACAAGATTATTTTTTTCTTAAAGAAAACTGACATTTAGCTGGATAAAGCTATGTGGTTTGTAATAGCGTAAAATGTAATTAGTAATATACTGATTCTGCAAATCTGTAAGTATGTGAGTAACTTTCACATGTATAGAAAGCCTGTTGATTTTGGGACTAACACTGATCAATTTTTTTTGCAGGTAGTTTATTTATCAAAAATGCAGAGTATGCATAATCTAGCAACTTTCATTGAATATACAAGTTAAATTCTGCAAATAGTTTTGGGAAGCAAAATGATGAAAAGCTGGAAAGGTTTTCTGTGGTATTTTACAAATCTAACCTTTCAACTTTCCATGTCCAAATTTAGGTATATATTTTTATCACCTTTAAAAAAGTACCAAAAATAAAGACATTTTGATTTTTTTCAGTTTGGCCACGAAATTATTGCACAACCCCTTTTGGAACTTCACCCATACAGGATTAGGACTTTACTAGTTTTAATTCTTTGAGCTTCAACCACTTAATTACATTTATAAATATCTTCCTGTGTTTAAACATATATGAGTAAATCCCTTATGAATATATTTAATGCCACCGGCTTAAGACAAGAATAGTGCAGGTAAAGGTTGTACAAGCTTTCCCATGGTTCTTTGCCAGTGCACCTGAATCTTAACATGAAAAATTCCATTTTTTTCCGAATTCTAGACACCTTATGAGTAGATGTTTTGCTAGTGGTGCTAAGTTGAGGGTTTTTTTGATAGGAGACTACAGTGAAATCTCAGAAGTCACTTTTATTTGAAATCCTAAACTAGGTTTTGAACTCTGGTCTGTCATTCAGAAAAGCTTGTCAGCTTAAGTTTATGGAGCCTGACTTCCCTTTGCACCATCTACTTACAAAGGAAAAGGTCAAATGTCTAAAGTAAAGTGATAACATTTAATATTGTCAGGTTTAACAATTTTCAAATGTCTCTATCTTTTAAGCATGTTTTCTTTACTTAGATATAGAGTAGAAGAAACCAATAACAAAAAGATACATCCATAGATGATGAAAGGATTTTCTTGAGCTTAGTAGTCAATATAATAATTTCTAAAGGAAGGAATTTACAAGTACTTTTTCAAATGCACTAGGTAGAGAGTGAATAAAATAAACAGCAAGATGTGTTTTGGTAGAAACTCAGATGATCAAAGCAAGCTACAGAATAGACATAGTTATTCTTTCAGATAAAGTAAGGAAGTAATTCCTTTGACAGGTTTTGTGATCATTTCTGACAGAAAACTTTCTATGCTCTACTCAGAAATTCAATGAAAAGAAAGGCAATGTAGCTGAGATAATAGTGTCCGTTCTGAGCACGAGGTGGCATGTGGACATTGCTTGTGCTATTTCTCTGAATCATTTGAATGGAAATATTGGATTAGCTAACCTTGTGTCATGTCTGTTGGTTAGATAAACCCTCCAACTGTTCCTAACTGAAGGACATGTAGTTGCAACTGAAAGATGCTGCTGCTTTTCATTAGAGTTTTATGAACCATATCCTGCTAACATAATGTTTTTTAAAATAAAATGGTTTATTAGATGGAAATGGATAACAAGCAAAAATTCACAGCCTTGTCTTTTCACAGGGAGTTTCAGCCCAGTAGGAAATCCTCTTAGCCGAACACCATCAGTCAGACTACAGACGGTAAGGAATTCTATTTCTGCATTTAAAAAAAATGATAATGTTAGACTATAAAATGTCATTCTTCACAGGTTAACATTGTAGAAAAGCTTTTTTCCCCCCTTTTTCTTCTTTATTTTTTGCCTCCCTTTATTCACAAAAGACTTATTTTCAAGCAAATTCATCTACAGGGCCATATATGTCTTTACCTCATACTAGTTGGTATATAGATCAGAAAAAGTTATATTTTCATTTAATGTTTTTATTATTGTTTAGAAATGAATGTACAAGAACGACACTGCTGTATTCTTGCAGTTAATGTAAAAGTCAACTTTAACACTGTCTTTTATTTTTGCTCATCTGCATATTATTTCAATAGCTGGTTTGTACCAGTGTTCTAAGGGAAACCTAAGAAAAATAGCATCCATCTTCCGTTTACTTCCTTTATTGTTATATATAGGAGTTGGTTGGGACCTTCAACTGATATTACATATCCCTTTCTATATCCTGTTTCTTCTCTCTTCATCAACAAAAAACAACTAAAATGCTACAGGTGTACTTAATTAGAACTAGATAATCAAATAAATAAATCAATAAAGCTCAATTAAAATATAATTATAGCAGGGAAAGAGAGAAAGTTAGTTGTGGAAAAGCTGGTTGCATACTAAAAAAGTGTGTGGCCACTGACAAAATGGATCTTTTTCACCATTCCACTTGTGCCTACAGTCAGAATATTCCTGACCTAATATATTATGGCAATGTGTGTGCCAGCTGTTGGCTTCCAGAGGATCATGAATAACGCTATGTCCTTAATTCTCTTAAATTGTTGCATCATTTTTTGTATCCCATTCAGGCCTTTCTTTCATAAATCTCATCAATGTGTCCTTGCATGAGGCTGATATGATAAATAAGACTTGCCCTAATGTCCTGAAAATATATTTTATGCTCATTTGTCTTCTCTATTGGCTAAGTGAGTCTCTTTTTTATACTATATTAAATATTTTATAATTAATAAAAAATATTAGAACAGATTATGAATTGTTTTGGTTTACATTTATGCTTCTCTGCAACAACAACCCCTAAAAGTATCTGCAGCATCAAGTGTTGTGGGAAGGGTTATGTTTTAATCAATGTCACTTTCCATTTACAAAAAAAATCTGGAGTTGAGTATATTTCGTTGACCTTTATTGCTGCTGTATATGCAGTCAAAATGAACAAGATATGGAGTTTCTTTAAATAAAAGAGAAGATATTTCCCAATTAAAGACAAAGTAGATCAAAATATTTTTGGAGGATATTTGAATTATCTCAGGAGCTGGAATATTTTACATACCTTTGAATTCATCTTTTTCTTTTTTTCTTGTTTTCATCCTATAAGCTTTGCTGCAGCAGCTGTGTTTGCATTTCTGATTTCTGTTTGTACGTTGCAGGTTTCAATAAAGTGCAGCCCGGCACAGTTTTTCCTCTAGGCAGATAATAGATTCCCATGCTCATTAAATACTGAAGGGCTGTAATCAAATGAGGATCATAGTCATCTGAAACCAAGGAAGTAATATTTACAGTAGTTCCACAATAGTGGATATTAATTAGAACTAAAGTACACTACAATATTCTACGTATTTACTACTTAAAGTTTTTTAATTTAACTGTTAACATTTTTCTTTGTCCACTCTGTATGTACTGAATTTACACGTTAAGAAATAGTATTGATACGTTAAATTAAGGGTGCTTCCTATTTTCATGATTGGTTATCTTCTCCCATCTTTCTTAAATATCTCGCATTTCACCTACGGCATCCTAGAGCAAGAGCAGGAATAGGATAGTGTTGCTAATGCTCATTATTTTATCAGAAGTTTTTACATATTTGGTTCTTAAGGCCTTAGCTATTGGGAAAAAGGGATTCAATACATCTTCCCATTTTAATTTTTATGAAATTATGTTTCCTCATATTTGCAGAGTAAGACTAAAATATGTGAAACGTGTCCTAAAGGATCAGAAAGCAAATCGGAAGAAAGCAGTGGTTTCTTTACTATTTAGGAATAACCTTGATTACTGAGCCAATATTTTTTTGGCAACATTGGTATAATATTTCAATCATTTCTTAGATTAGAGTGCTACTTTAGACACATGATTATAGACCAGCAAATACTACACATGATACATTTTGAGGCAAAGAGATCCACTTTTGATGATTCCTTGGCTAGTGCTTTTTCCTTCATCCGCTGCCTGTATTTTGGGAGTTAAGTCATCTTACGTTTCTTTGGATCCACTTAAGACTTAGGATCACCCCAAACACAAAATGCACTCAGTACGAAAAATGTTTTTATATGTTATACATAAGGACTGCATAGATATACATGGAATGCAGAAAATGTAATATACTATATTTACTTGAATTGTAAGAAAAGGGTTTTTTTCCCCCATTTAACTTTGGGGGGAGTCACTTGTCTTAGAATCAAATACGAGGGTGGGGGTAGGGGAGAGCAAGTGGTCACTGTGACTTGGGCTCCAGCCAAGGTTCCCTCTAAGGTGCGCACAAGTAAAAGTCTGGCCACGCACCAACTTTTCAAGGTCACGCACCAGGAGAGGAGCTGGGCTCCGGCATGGGACACTTATTGAAGGTAAGCTCCTCCCCGAGGCAGGGGCGGGGGCCTGGCGTGGGCTCTGCCAGCTCCAAGTAACTGCTCTGCTCCCCTGCATCACCTTAGGGAGTGAGGAAGCCCATGGTGTTAGGCCTGGGGAGTGGAGCACTTCCCCGGAGCTGGCGAAGCCCGCTTACATGGTATCATGGCTTTGTGGAAAACTAATACACAAGAGTTTGTAATGCAGTGCTCTTGTATAAAAGTACCAGGCTTTTTTTAATTGTGTCTGTAAAAAAAGAGATATGAAGGGATAGTGTCTGTCTGAGTTGGCAAGTTTTGTAATTTTTATAAAGGGTCTTGTATTTTTCTTCATTCATTGATTCACAGTTTTCTCCTTTTTTAAATTAAATTATGGGAAAAAATTGAAAATGGGATGCAGGCATGCTTGAGAAGTACAGAAACAAAAAGGCAAATAAAAATAGCCATAAAATTCATTATGTTAATTAAAAATCATGATTAAAGGCAACATCAAGATTTAAAGTCCTAATTCATGGTTTTCTTAAATAGTTTGGGTATGGCTAATGCATAGAATCATAGAAGTAGGGTCGGAAGGGACCTTATACGTCTTCAAATCTGACCCCCTTTCAGGGCAGGAGAAAAAAACTGGGCTCAAATCATCCCAGCTAGGTAGGCATCAGGCCTCCTCTTAAAGACCCCCAGGGTAGGAGCCAGCACCACTTCCCTTGGAA
>NW_017728943.1:131592618-131637065 GCF_001723895.1 Crocodylus porosus
CAGGTTACACAGGTGGGCAAATGAGAATAGGATGGGATTCAATACTGACAAGTGCAGGGTGCTGCACTTGGGCAGTAAGAACCAGCAGCATACCTATAGGCTGGGGAACTCGCTTCTCAAAAGCACAGTGGCAGAAAGCGATCCTGGAGTCATTATCGATTCCAAGATGAACATGGGCCACCAATGTGATTACACAGTCAGTACGGCTAACCGCACCTTGTCTTGCATCCACAGATGCATCACAAGCAGGGCCAAGGAGGTGATCCTCCCCATCTATGCGACACTGGTCAGGCTGCAGTTGGAGTACTGCATCCATTTCTGGGTGCTGCACTTCAGGAGGGATGTGGACAGCATTGAGAGGGTCCAAAGGAGGGCCACTCTCATGATCCGGAGACAGCAGGGCAGACCCTACAAGAAAAGGCTACGGGACCTTAACCTGTTCAGCCTTCACAAAAGGAAGGCTGAAGGGGGACCTGGTGGCCACCTATAAACTTACTAGGGCGGACCAGCAGGGAATGAGAGAGACCTTGTTCCCCCGAGCTTCTCCCAGAGTAACAAGGAATAACGGCCATAAGTTGTCTGAGAGTAGGGTCAGACTAGACATTAGAAGGCATTACTTCACAGTCAGGGTGGCTAGGATCTGGAACCAACTTCCAAGGGAAGTAGTGCTGGCTCCTACCTTGGGGATCATAGAATCATAGAAGTAGGGTCAGAAGGGACCTTATAGATCTTCAAGTCCAACTCCCTGCCAGGGCAGGACAAAACCCCCCCCAAAAAAACTGGGCTCAAATCATCCCAGCTAGGTAGGCATCAGGCCTCCTCTTAAAGACCCCCAGGGTAGGAGCCAGCACCACTTCCCTTGGAAATTGGTTCTAGATCCTAGCCGTCCTAACTGTGAAGTAGTTCTTACGGATGTCAGATGTCAGACAGATGCAGTAACGGAGGAATCCATATTCTAGAATGCTGGGTTTAATATCTGTTAATCAAAAATAAAAAATGCATAATCATGTAATGTGCACATATTATATGTATGAGAGGAGTTTCGAACACTGGCCAAGACAAAGTAGTAATACAAAGGAGTCCAGAAAGCTTAGAAACTTAGATACAAAAATAAAAAAGATAATTAATTTTGAAAAATAGTTTAATATGCTTGTAAAAACAAATCTAAAATGTATGTGTAAAATAACATATAGAAATGTTGGAAGCTGTGTAACAAACTAAGAAAAGATAACTACCTGGCCAAACTATGGGGTTTGTGGGGCGGGGTTGACAAACGCGCTCTATTTTTTTTCTGATTAAACCATACAAAAATGTGATGGTAAAATATACACCATCTGGCCCACCAAGCAAAGCTCAGATATTGGTAGCATTTCAGCAGTGGGGGGTATTCTGATGTGTTTGGTTTGCATGTGTATTGGTGGCAATTTGGTGCCAGGGAGAAGCAGCAGTGGCTGAGTCAGAAACTCTGGCCCACCATGTTGGACTGTATTTCAGCCCACCACCCTGAAAAAGTCGCTGATCTCTGTGCTCTGGCACTTCCAAGTGCCAGTATTTAGTACAGTTCTAAAAGCCTGGTTAAGTTGGAGGAGTCAGGTATAACTGGAATAGTGCAGACTAAGCCACATGTAGCCAGATTAGTTTGACAACCAGAATACTGCTAAGTGAGCAGTTTAAACTTTTGGCTCCACAGGCCAGATGAGTAGAGAGGGGCCAGTTCGCAGATCACATCAGGCTCCAGAGCTCCATGCCATGGATCAGGCCCTAGCCAGCTCCATGCCAGCTCTCTGAAGCTATTCCAGGATTTTTTTTCCAACATGTTGTAATGCAGCATCAAAATATCCTATTACAATCTCCTGGATTGCTTTCAGTAGTCACCGGGAGATCAATGCCAATTTTGGTAAACTGCCAGCCAGTCCAGGAGGGTTGGCAACCCTAGGCCCTAAGCCCCTGCACCCACTCAACCAGCCAAGAAGGGGCCCTGTGTCACCACTGCCAAACCCCATGTACCAGGATTAGGTTCTGGGGCCCCACAGTAGCCCTGCCTGGTCCCATCTGCTGAGATCAAGCTCTGGGGCCCCACTGTGCCTCAGACCACTCCTGCATGCTGGGCTTGGGCCTTGGGGCCCTGTGCCATCTCTTTGAGAGTCTGTGAGATTTAAACTTTTAAAAGGGTCCCAACTGAAAAAAAAAACTTTAGTTGGGACCAGCTGTCTAGCAGAGACGCACAGGTAGAAGCCCATCATGCCCCTGAGAGGTTTAGAACCCTGGCAGACCCTTTGGCAGACCCCCAGCGCAGAGCCAAGAAGTAAGCAGAGACCATGGCGGGTAGCTAGGAGCAGTGGTGGGATGCAGCTGAGTATAGCCAAGTAGGATTACGCCCTCCCTCTTTTCCTCCCCTGCCACAGCTCCTACTTAGCCCAACCCCCAGGGAGCCATACGAACAGAGTGCATGAACATAGTGAGCAAACAGGCACGCTCTTGGCCCGGCATGTGAGTTAGCACAGAAGTTTGCATGTAAGGGTATGTGAAAGAGTCATTAGCAGGCGCTCTCCTGAGTTGCTCCCCGGCAGAGATGCTTGGCACACCTCATACCTGTTGTGCTCCCAGGCAGCCAAAGACCCCCACACCAAGGGATAGATCTCCAGCAGTGGATCTCAGGTAAAGGGGACAAGGGACCAGCCCTCCACCTCTCCAGGGAGGGATCTGGGGAATCCCCCAGCTGCTTGGGAAACCGGAAAGCCAGGAGATCCCCCTGCAGGCAGCTACTTGAGCTTGTCTGCCAAGCCACTGCAGCAGCAACAGCAGCTGGTGAGGACGACATGGGGGTAAGTACCCACCTCGTCTCCTACTTAAACAAGCACCTAAGGAACCATGTGAATAGGGTATGCCCTGTAATATGGTGATGAGTATGTGCCACACCCCTAGGCATCCTGGTCTGGATGGACCACCCCCCTTGGTACCTCGGAGGTCTTTACCCAGATGGAATAATTTGTTCTGGCCTTCACATAGATGCAGCCCTTGCCTCCAGGCTGTGGAGGCTGCCTGGCATGTTTGCTGGATACTGGGATCTGGGGCACAAGCACTCCCACTTGTGGGATGTGCTTGCTGATAGAGACTCTGAAGGGCTGGGTGAACGAGCTCCAGGAGGAGGCAAACAGACTGAAAATCAACAGGGAACATGAAGCAGAGATTGACCCTTACTGCCAGACCCTACACCTGGAGAAGGATGCCACAGAAACCAGGCAGAAAAGCAGGCTTGACCAAGATGCCCCAACCAAGGCTCAGTGGAAATTTGTTATATCTGGCCCAAAGCCATGATGTGTGTCAGTTGCTCCACCAATAGCCCTGCAGCCCTCACACCATCGACGGATGGGGATCTGTGTCCTCTGCACCAAAGACAGGACCACCCCCACCAAGGAAGCAATGAAGGGTGATTGTCGTGAAAGACTCCCTGCTGTGGAGAACAGAAGGAGCCATTTGTCATCCACACCCCCTTGCTTGAGATCTGCTGCCTTCCAGGAGCCAGGATTCAAGATGTTACGGTGAGGATCCCTAAGCTGCTCCACCCTATAGACCACTTCCCCCTGCTCCTTTTCCATGTGGGCACCAATGACATGGCAAGAAACAGCCTGGAGAGAATCATGAGCAGCTACTAGACCATGGGGGTGAAGCTCAAGGAATTAGGAGCACAAGTGGTCTTCTCCTCAATCCTCTCAGTTAGAGGCTGTGGCCCTCGGAGGGAGGAGTGCACTGTAGGACCCCTACTTAATACAGAGGAACAGCCCACAGTTGATCCCTGCAAAAAGGCAGAGCTCCTAAATACTTCACCTTGGTATTCCTGAAATCAGACGAGAGCTGTTCACCTGTCCAGAGGCCCAAGGAATATGGGAAAGTCAACAGACCACATTAAATCAGTCCCGAACAGGTAAGGGTACTCTTAGAACATGTGGTTGTTTTCAAGTCTGCTGGGCCAGATGACCTGCATCTGAGAGTCCTGAAAGAACTGGCTGAAATCATAGCAGGGCCTCTAGGGAAACTGTTCAAGGAGTCGTGGAACCTGGGACTGGTCTGGAATGACTGGAACAGGGCCAATGTGGTACCTATCTTTAAGAAAGGCAAGAGGAACAACCCTGCAAACTATAGACTGGTCAGTCTGACTGGTCCTAAGAAAACATTTTGAAAAAATTGTTAAGGAGGTCATCAATTACAAACTTAGGGTATTTGGAAGCAACCAGCATGGCTTTGTCAAGAGTAGGTCATGCCTAGCAAACCTGGTGTCCTTTTATGACTGGGTAACTAACCAACTGGACAAGGGACATGAGGTTGATATCATTTACTTCAGTAAAGCCTTCGATTCCGTTTCCCATGAGATTCTCCCCATTAAACTGGAGGGTACTGGCCTAGACCAGTCTACAGTCTAAATTGTTCTGTACAAGCTTTTGGGCACAAAGGAGAACTTGATGAAACCTTCTTTAGAACCCAAAAATACCTTTAAAAATTGAGATTCTGAAGTAGTACAGTAGTCATGTAAGTACACTAACTGGTTACCCAGATAATACTAATAATAATCACGATGAATCATTTTTGAGTAATAAGAGACACTCCCAACCTACAGGCTAAGTACACTGGCTGAACAGTCTTCTCAGCCTTAGTCTGAGAAAAAAGATTAAGAATATGCTGAAACCTGCAAGACGGCACTAACTAATGAGTAGGCCACTGTACAAGCTACATGTGCTATGCTGCAGTTCATGTGTGTTGTGTTCACCCAGTCAGGTTTTATGTGTGCATACATTACAGAAATGTTAAGTAGCAAGTAAGTAGCAGGAACATAAATGCTAATAAGTTAAAAGAATTGCTTGCTTTGATAGTGTTTTTAATGCGTGGTTACTATAGAAACTGTGGTTGCATTGTATTTGTTGTATATCAGATGAACTGAGAGCTTAGGTTTTGTAATCTTGTAGGATCCCTCTTCTGAATTAAGACTACTTGTCTTAGAAAAATGTATTAGAATTCCGGGGAAACAGAAAACTCGGAGAAGGCCACAGATTCTCCAAGAGATTTAGATAATGGTGACCTTTTGGAAAACTTGACTAAGAGAACATATTGGAAATAATATTGAGAGAATAAAGCAGCATCAAATTTAAGATGTGCATTCATTTGTGTAACCCTTCTTCTGTCAGGCACTAGATGACAGTACTATGGGCTGGGTCTAAATTTAGGAGTTTTCCACAAGCTTTCTACTTGACTCAAGCCCTCACTCAGCAACCTGGGAAAGTAAGTGCTACCTGGCTCTTCCAAAGTGAACAAACTTCCCCACTTGCAAACAATATTAGCTATAACAGGGTTTATTAAAGGAGCAAGCTGGACAAATATACAACCTCCCCCCTCCCCAAATTTCACTGAAACCCCCCAAAACCTAGCAATCTCTCTTAGTCACTGCCAAAACAACTCAGGGGAGCTACTTCTTAGCACAGTCTGTTGAGAAGGGATACTTCCTAGAACTGCCATTTGTGGTCTACCAAAAATGACAGGTGCTAGATTGGGAGACCCACCCTGGAGGACTCTGATGCTCCTTGCCACTAGGAGTTGCCATTCTGCAGTGGGGGCTCTACCAATTTCACCAAAGTGACAAGTGCTGGGTAAGCCCACATTAGAGTTCTGTACCAGTTCACTGCTGGGGATCACCACTCCTCCATCTCCTCTGTTGGGGACCACTGTGGTGCTCTCGTGGGGGGAGGGGGGTCTTCTGCTCCTTGCCATTGCCAAGATTAACACCACACTGCTTCCAGGGGTCTGTTACTCCTTGCCACTGCTGGTTGTTGTTGCAGCACAGCCTCTGGAATCTGCTGCTCCTCACTGCTTCTGAGGGTCACTGTTTCTCTTCAGGTTGCTTATGCAACCTCTCAGCTATGTTACACCCTGACCCCAGCAACAGCAGGCTCAGAGATTTCAGTTCTTTGTGGGTTTTCATCTGAACCCACAATAGGGACTTATGCAGGCAAGCACTTTTCCTCTGAAGATCTGATGGCCTACAATGGCATCAAAGGAGTTATTCTTGTCTAGAATAGCAGGTTTTTCTTGTCCCTTTCCCAACTCCACAATTCCATGCACTTAGGATGGAAGAATCCCATGCACCGCTACAGCCTGGGGACTGACTAGCTAAGCACCAGTTCTGCAGGAAAGGACCTGGGGGTTACAGTGGACAATATGTGTCAGCAGTATTCCCTTGTTGCCAAGAAGGCTAACAGCGTACTGGGCTGCATTAGTAGAAGCATTGCCAGCAAATAAAGGGAAGTAATTATTTTGCTGTATTCTGCACTGATGAGGCCACATCTGGAATACTGTGTCCAGTTTTGGGCCCCCCACTATAGAAAAGATGTGGAAAAGTTGGAGAGTTGGAGAGCAATGAAAATGGTTCAGGGGCCGGGGCACATGACTTCTCAGGAGAGGCTGAGGGAACTGGGTTTATTTCGTCTGCAGAAAAGAAGACGGGCTTTGATAGCAGCCTTTAACTACATGATGTGGGGTTCAAAAGAGGATGGAGCTAGACTGTTCTCAGTGGTGACAGATGACAGAACAAGGAGCATTGGCGACACATAGGTGATTCACATGAGTGCACATGCACCCCCTGAGCTGAGTGGTGAACCCCCTGCAAAAAATGCCACCAATGCTGCTAGCAGCGCCTGAGGGTGGTCACCTCTCCCTCCCTTCCCCTTGCCACTGACACCACTGGTGGTGTTTGTGGATGCTCCCCAGTTGCTGCTAGCCTCCTCCAATGCTTCTGGCAGTGTCTGCAGGTGGACACTGACTGCCAGTTATTGCTCACCACGCCCGCCACCGACTTCACTGCAGCTGCCTGTGGGAGCTCCCTGCTTGCTGCAGCCACACCCCTGCCACAGCTGCTGCCACCTGTGGGCAGTTGCCATGCGCCCCCAGCCTCCAGGGGCACATGGCATTCATGACAAGGACCAATGGTCTCAAGTTGTAGCAGTGGAGATTTAGGTTGGATATCAGGAAAAACTTTCTCCCTGGGAGGATGGTGAACCACTGGAACAAGTTACTTAGGGCGGTGGTGGAACCTCCATGCTTGGAGGTTTTTAAGGCCCAGCTTGACAAAGTCCTGGCTGGAATGATCCAGTTGGGGCTGCTCCTGCTTTGAGCTAGGGGTTGAACTAGATGACCTCCTGAGGTCCTTTCCTTCCCTAATTATCTATGATTCAGTGAAATGACTATGGACACAAAGATCTGATCCACCTGGCTCTTTACATTTGCATACTTTACCCCACCCCAAACAGTAAAAATCAAACCCAAGTACCTCCCAAACCTCCAAATATACATACTAATGAGGGCATGTAGAACGAAAAGTTACTATAATAGAATATAAACATGACAATATATGCATAACGTGCAGAGTTACATCTTTTTTTTTATTAGTGGTGGTGGATTGTTTTTGCAATACATGACAAATAAGTATAGACTTCAAAATAAGTACTTACCAAAGGTTTCCATGTTAATGTTGTAAAACTATTTCTTCTTCTAGAGTGGTGACTATCTGGCTGCATCATGTATGAGAATAGGGAATAGCTCTGCACCACTGCAAGAGACTGTGAGTATTATGGAATTTTTTCATTACCCCTATGCTTGCCACACTACATCTGTGCTTATAAAAATATTAATTAATTCAGAACAGAGGTGTCAAACATAAAGTCCACAGTCTAGTTCCAGCCTCTGGAGTTGGGTGATCTGGCCCACAGGGCTTCTTGCAGTCTGGACCACCCACCTCCATGGATGCCTCTGTAGCAACAGTTGATAATCCGTGTGGCTGCTAGAGCCACTGTTTCAACATGGCTCCAGAACCCCAGAGAGTTAACACCACTTGCTTCCTCATCACAATTACCTGCTGCTGAAATTGGAATTTTTAGTTTCCACTGGTGCCTACAATTGGTGGCATGGGGAAAAAGGGGACAAGCCGAAGCAATGTTAATTCTCCAGGTTTTGGAGCCAAACTAAGACAGTAGGTCCAGTGGCTGCAGGGATTAACGTCACTGTCATGCTCATAGGTTTGTGGGAAATTTCGCAGTCTGGATTCAGCCCAAAAGGCCAAATGAGATCAATAGTCCTGGTTTGGACTGTCAAGTTTCTCTTTATGTTTACTTGGGATCACTCTAAACTTTAGAGTGATCCCAAGTAACCATAAACTTTAGAGTGATCCCAAGTAACCATAGAGAGAAACTTTGCACTTTAGAGTTCAGTGTTCAGATGACCCCCAACTATCAGACATAGGTCAAAGCTTTCATGTTACTTGTGGTTTCATGTCAGTCTCAAAAAAACAAGTTTGGCATGATTTTGATGTATATTCTGTGCATTATATTTGTTTGAATTTGAGCCAAGACTTGCCAGAGAGTCTGTAACGTTAGCAAATTTTTGAAACCCCAGCATGAAGGGACATTCCTATGGCTTTGGACCACATTATGAGCTATTTACATGCTTCTGTTGATTCCATTTGTAGTCATGAATTTGCTGTGTGCTGTGACAGTCAAATCTTCAATGGGATCTTGAAGATAATGACTACTTTGACTTCTGTTTTTAAACAGTGATAGCATAATCTCCTGAATCCAATCACATTACAGGATACACTGATACCTAGTGTTTGATTAGCTTCGTTTTCCTTTGCTTTGGTTTTGTTTTTTTAAAGCATATTACAGTTTTGTGATGCCACTGGATTATTGTTATTTTTTCCAGATACTGGACAAATGCTAAATATTTTTATGGAAATACTAATAGTCTTTATAAGATACCACCCCCTCCACACACTCCCCAGCGCACACACTTTTTGGCCTGGCCTTTCATTTTTCTGCATTCAATTGAATTTTTATATTCCTTTTACTTTACATGGCCTCTTGGTTTTCACTATCTTATGAAGGAGTCCTGAGACTTCTCAGTAAGTAGGCTTTCCTAGAGCACCCCTTACTGGACATGAGCATGTAAGCTGTATCCATCTAACTACAACAGTGACAGTGGTCACCTCTGATCATATTGTTGGCTTTCCTGATGCAGGAGATGAGTTATAATAGAGAAGGAGGTATTCACATTCTTTCCTCCTTCTGTTGTGTTTGGGGCAGCTGAGTACAATTAGATAGATTCCTATCTATCAGGAACAAAGCTGATCTCAATGCTCTTCTGCTGACCAGGTTATAAGCTAATGCATTAACTTTATGATTATAGAAGTATTTTCATCTCTTCACTTTGCAATTGTTGCAGTATCCCTGGTCATTTTTTGATATGTAAGTATGCTTTCATCAATAAATACTTTGTGCAAAATAGAGCACAATATAAGGTTGCCATTTTTGACAGAATAGGGGAGAGATAGGGGGTCCAATATCCTTTCAAACCTTCTGTGTTTTTCACTCTCGTCTGTTCTATGTTCACAAAAATGGGATATAAATTGTTCCTTGATCATATAGCTGTAGGAGCTAAGTAAGAAAAGATCCATCATATTTTTATTTTCAGGGCAGATAGAAGGGTTCTGATTGATGGCTGTATATTCTATGCATTGTGAAGCATGGGGGAGACCTCTAAAATTTCTGTGGAGGAAGTATTGATGCAGCAGTGCAGTATGTTTCAAAGTAAATAGTTATATTTTGTAGTTAATAATATGTGTGTCCAGTATACAAATGTTTAGCCAAGTATTTGTTTCAAAACAAAATGTTACAAATAATTGAAAGGATCAGAATAAAGCTATACAATGACATTGTTCCGTCTGAGTTTTCTTTCTAGTAAAATCATCACATTGTTGGAGCATTTATTCAAATGCATATGCTTTATGCACACACTCATGGAGTGGGATCTGAAGGTGGTGTAACAATTCTGAGAAAATGAATGTATGAGTTTTTTTTTTCTTTTGCCTCGTAAGTAAATTGCTTATAAAACTAACAGCTGCTGTTTTGAAGCTAATCTTAGTGTATTGAATGTTCTTTACCATTTTTGCAATCCCACAGTCCTTTATCTTGCTTCTCCTGCTGCGTTCCCACCACCCCTGATCCCATTAGCAAAACTTGAGACAGCCTCAGCTTTTACCAAAGTGCAGCTTTGGTTTCAGCTGCTTTTCTGCAAGAGGAAGTGAATGTTGCGCTTTTTTCTCTGTGGCATGGTTGTGATAAAGCTGTGGTGCTCTTATCTCTCTTTTAGGTAGTGGCTCTTTATGACTACACAGCGCATCGATCAGATGAGCTAACCATCCATCGCAGTGACATTATCCAAGTGTTATACAAAGATAATGATAACTGGTGGTTTGGCAGCCTAGCAAATGGACAGCAAGGTTATTTTCCAGCTAATTATGTGGCTGGTGAAAGTAAGTTTACTGCTCTTCCTGGTATACCGGTATGGGTTTAACTGATAGTCCAAGATTTTACCAAGTTATACTGCTTATTACTACAAATATGTAAGTTTATATAGTGCACATATGACAAGTCAAAAACTCACTGCAATGCATAAACAGTTTAAATTAAGATAAACATTTAGCATGTGAACATGTAGCATTTTCTAAGTCTGAAATGTAGTGACACTACAATGATACATTCTTGTTCTCACAGTATTACTTCTGTTACCAACCTCTACCCCTCCTCTTTACCACATGCAACCACCTGGTTCACATACCATCTTGGCAGTTCTTTGGGGCTCCCACAAGATCTAAACAGTTCATAGGCATTTCAGCCTTTCATTAAGTAATAGCTCCTCAATTAAGCCAAATTGCCAGTGCAGTAGCACAGGTCCCAATTCCCACTCCCCCACCCCCAATGGAGAAAGTTTCATCCCCTGATAACTGAATTATATCCTGAGGTTATAAAGAAAAGAAATAGCAGTTAAAGCAAGAATCCCAAGTGTGAGCTCTGAATTTATTCCTGAGTCCTAATCATTAAAACAACCTTTGCAGAACACTAATACAGCCTAAACTTGAATACAAAATAAAATTAAAATATTCCCATATGACTTAAACCCCTGGCACATGTTACAGTTATGGTGTGATTAATGTGGTAGTGTAGTAACCGTGCCACAGTTTCAGCTGATTTATGGTACCATAACATTGTGGCTGGTTTGCCACTTAATTTCACAGAAAAATGTATAATATCTCTGTGGTTCATTTTTATGTCACCATAAATTAAGTATGTGGCATCCTCAGGCCAATGTTGAGAGTTGTCAGCAATGACATTGGAACAAGGGTCAGCACGGGGACTGGGACAACCCTAGTCCTGATGCTGAAAATCGGCTACCAGAAGAATGATATACAAGGTTCCCTGGTAGAGGACTCAAGGAGCTCTGGCTGCTGGAGACCCAAGAATTAGGATTCCATTGAGGTGGATTCACAGGTAATTAATTTTATTTTATTAAACATGTATTAATTCTGGTGATGAGAGAACTTTAACCTGACCAAATCAAAGAAGGATCAACTCTTCAGTTATCTGATCTTTAGTGGAAGCTGCAGGGCAAGGCACTTAAAAATGCTGAAATGCAGGCAGCCAGGTGAAGCCATGCTTTTTAGATGTCCCAGGGCTTGGAGACCTTGCAGCAGAGAAGTTCCCAGATTCCAGGGTCCTAGTGCCCCAGAACATCCAAAAATTGTTCAAGTATGCTATCCCCTGATGGTCAGATCCAGCTCCAACAGCCTTGGGTCTCAAACTGGACCCAGGTCTGTTGGTTGGAGTTGGGTCCAACAATGAGCTGTCCCAACAGCTTGGGGCCTTGGCTGTCTGGGCTAGGTCTAACAATCTGCTCCTTAGACGTGGTCCCTAGGTCTTGCACCCAGCTTTGACTCTTGGAATTAGCCTGATAATCAGCTGATTGTTGGCCCCAGCAACCTCAGGGAACCTGCAGGGGGCTGGGGGCAGCCCTGGGTCTGAGACAGAGCTGTCTTCAGCGCACTCTTGTAGGATTGGGCTAGGAGCAGCTCAGCAATGGTGTGACTGGGACTGGAGGAATATTATGCCCCCCAAGGCAGGAGGTTCAATATTTGGGATGCAACATAAGATCACTCTGTTCCCATTCCATCATTGTTTGAACATCTGCCAGGGGCCTGAGGAAATCGAGAGCCCAGCTGATATTTGGATACACAAGGTGTCGCTAGGACAGAACTGTCAATTCTGAACTTTTACATGATGGAACATCATGTCTGGTCACATTCTAAAAGCACAGACCCAAAAGGTGGAAATTCATTGCGATGTCTCTTAAGACAATAAGCATGCTAGGTTAAGTCATTTTCTTTTATTAAACTTGTATTACTACTGGTGATGAGACAACCTTAACCTGATCAAATCAAAAGGGATCAACTCTTCAGTTATCTGATCTTCAGCAGAGACTTATATGGCTTGGGAAAGATGAAAAAAAAACTATACCAAACCTTGAAAATTGTTCAAAATAACTTTATTTCACTTAATTTCACACTCTGCTGCATTATAACATCATGAGTAGTCTGTAATGGTGCATTGGATAACCTTTGAATTATACTTGCTACAGGTGCACATGGTATTCTTACCCATAAATGTCTAATTTTTTTAAATATTTGCTATT
This sequence comes from Crocodylus porosus, assembly GCF_001723895.1. Lineage (NCBI taxonomy): Eukaryota > Metazoa > Chordata > Crocodylia > Crocodylidae > Crocodylus > Crocodylus porosus. Next base: position 131,605,183 of record NW_017728943.1, read on the forward strand.
TATTTATAAATTTAGATATAAGAAGTCTGCTAATGTACATAATCCTGCTGAAAAACAGGCTTCAAGAAACCCGGAAAAGTTTTTGATGAAAAAATGTACATTTTTTTGTGAAAACTGTTACAAAAATATTTAACCAGTGTTAGTTAATGTCCTACTGGTAACTGAATAATAATTTAATTTCCATTCAAATTAAATACACATTTGTATTAAACACACTTTAATTACATAATTTTCATGACAAGCTGGATCATGACCTTAGTCTCATATTATCTTTTCAGCAGAATATGAAGAGGAACAGTCTTTGGGATTAGTGCCAGATTCTTCTCCTCTTCTATCAAGTGGACAAACACAAGCAGGAAAAAAATCTCCAACTCCACGTGGGGTAATTACTTGAAAATAGAAAATTCTTTTAACTATGGATTTGAATTTTTTCTTCTCTTGGATAAAACAGCTACCTGTTAGGGCATTATATCAGGCAGGCATGAAAACAGACGTGTTTTCAGCTCATGCCTTAATGCTTTTTTATTTGGCTTAATTGCTGTGTAATGTAGCAATTAAGTGCAGAGCCCTAATCCTGCTCCTGTTGACTTCAGAAGGAGCAGAAATAACCCCCTCCTTCCTAAAGCATGAGCACAAACATGAATTTGTAAAGAATTAGTACATTGTATTATTTGGTTAATGGCATTTAGCTTTCAGTCTTGGGAAGCACACCGCTGCGAGGCACATGTATCTTTATAACTGTCCACCTTGTTCTGTAAAATTCCTCATTTTTGAAGTGACTTAAATGAAACCCATTATGGGCACTTTTACACGTGTTCTGTGGGTGAAGGGATGGCACTTTAATTAGAGTGACTCCAAGACCTGCTCTGATTAAAATGCCCAGTGTCTCGTGTGTCAAGAGTTACCATGCTTCAAAATGGAGGCGCTTGAACTAAAACTCATTCGACAAGCTTTAGTTCAGGTGTCCCTGCTGCTATTTTGAAGTGTGGGGACACTGATACACAAGATGAAGGAGACTGCTGGAGCATGGTAATTACCACACTCCAGCAGACTTAGTCAAATAATTACAGCACATCGGAGCAGCCACCATCCTCATATACAGGCACCCTACATGCTAGTTGAAGAGTTTTTCAGTCCATGTAATAATTACTGTACCTGTTAAGGACTGCAAAACCTCTTTAGCATGCTTTGCAATTTGTGATATTCATACCTGTTAATTCAGGACACATGGTTTTACTAAAAGGCTGCTGAAGCTCCTCCCAACAACCCGTTTACCATGCAGGTGATTTGGGGAAGGGACACTCCACAGACTTGGCCCTTGCATCATCTAATCTGGAAGAGTGAAAGACACTGGGAAACTCTTAAAAAGAGGCTGTATATATTTTCCTCTGATCCATCCCATTTTCTTAATTCTGGTAAAACTATTGTCCAGGAGTATTTTACACGATGTTGAAATTTACAATTAAAAAAAATTGTAAGCATCCATTTTATAGGCAAGATAACTCAGATTAGTGTGTGTTCACTGGTTAGTTTGTAAACCTCGCTCCAGAGAAGCTTATGATGAGAGGCTGAGAGCCATGGGACTCTTCAGCCTGGAAAATCACAGGCTTGGTGGGGCCTGGTGGCTGTCTATAAGTACATAAGGGGTGTACATCAGGACCTGGGGGAACGCCTGTTCACCAGAGCACCCCGAGGGATGACAAGGTCAAATGGTTACAAACTCCTCCAAGACTGTTTCAGGCTGGACATAAAAAAGAACTTAATTACTGTCTGAGCCCCTAAGACCTGAAACAGGCTGCCTCCAGATGTGGTGCAAGCACCTACTCTGGACGCCTTTAAGAGACGTGTGGACATTTATCTTGCTGGGATCCTTTGACCCCAGCTGACTTCCTGCCCCTGGGGTTGGGGGCTGGACTGAATGATCTTCCGAGGTCCCTTCCAGCCCTAATATCTATGAAATCTATGAAATAAAACCCTAGTCTCTCTGTGCCATCTTTATCTACCAGCTCTGTGTTCCCAAGTTGTGTATGTGCTGAGTAGCAAAGTTCATACCATGCTGAGTGTCATACTGTATTGTACATTTAATTGTAGCATTCCTGTGTTCCTGTGCTTATACATTTTAAAGCTTAGTGGAATGAATTCACAGTCTATTCATTTAGGAGCAAAGAAGCAAGTCTGCCTCAACTAAAGTTAAATGAAATCCATGAGGAAAAAACTAAAAAATACAGTATTGCCCTTCAGATATTGGAAATAAAGGTGTGTTGAGCAGATCTGTGACTTCTACTTCTCCAGATAATAGAGGTCAGAACCTTGGGATACTGTTCATTGGGCAAAGGGAAATATACGATGATGACAGTAAGTTCAGAGACCATTGGTTACAATGTTAAAATTACTTTTGAGTTAAACTTGTTTGTGACCTCTTTGCATATGGTTTTTCACAAATGTTCAACTAATCAAAATGTATTAACACAAATACTTATAAATTTAATTTAACTTAGAATTTTTCATTAAAAATATTTTTCTAAAATGAAGTTCAGATTTTGTTTGGGCCCTAGCAGACATTACAACATGACACACATTCAGCCAATTTATAATACAATAAAATGGCATACCAGCCACAGGTGTGTTATGCATTTAATGTAAAACATTAATGTGGTTTGTAATTTGAATGTGTGGCATGTAACCCAACATCAGGTTGCACCGTGAGGTTTTAAATGTCCCTGCGTTGGGAACCTATGGGTTCCCCTGTGCAGAGTCATTTAAAGCCACACTGTACAGCTTAATGCAGGATCTGGAGCAAGAACAGCTGAGGACCCAGGCTACCTCATGCCCAGCTAAGTGTACCCCAGCACAGAAGCCATGGGATCAGGGAGCTCCGTGGTTGCCACCTGCTCATGCTGTGACATAGAAACAACACACGTGCAGCTGATGACCAGAAAGCAACCTGGTCCCCAGGTGCACACTTTCACCAGAAACCAAGAATCAGGATGAACCCGAGAACCAGGCTCCATGCCCCATCCCCAAAGGGCTTCCCCAGTCCATACCAGAGACCTGGTGCTGCTTCCCATCTGATCCCCAGAGGCAGCCCCTGGTCTGAGACCCAAGGTTCAGGGCTGCTTCAGAGCATAAAATTCCTCAAATCCCATGGCAAAATCATTTGAACATCTGCCAGGATCTTTGATTGTGAGAGGTAAAACATGATATAAATCATCCAGAGAACAGTAAAAAGAAAAAAACCCCATGTACTTACCATTATAGTGCAATTTTGAGATTCAAATATTTGCAAACCTGTTTGCAACCTGTATGTATAGCAATAAATTCAATGTAGGTGAAGTCAGAGGTAAAATTTAACAAATTATTTGCTACAAATTATTCACTCATCTTATTGCTAATACCAGTATATCATATATTAGTACAGATATTTTATATAGAATTAAAATTTTAAAAAATATAATTAATTCTGTTGAACAGAAATAGCAACTCTGAAACATGTTTCTGATTGTATAGCTATTTCACTATAAGAATATGAGAAACCCATAGCCAAAACCATGTTTCATAAGGGATTAAATACAAATATACCCTGTCCTCTAAATGTACCATAGGCAAAGGTGAATAGTTTCTCTTTTCTCTATATTGAGCATAGATTTTCCCAATATCTGTATTATCAGTCTGTTGGTTAATTGTCCCGGTAGATGTTTGAAAACGTCAGCCCACCCTCACACTCCTCCCCACACACTATCTTTTTATTGCAGCTGTAGATATCACCATCAGATACTCATCTGTCACTTTTAGCAATTCTGTTCATCAAACATGCAAAATTAGAAAAAGAGAAGATCTGTACTAGCTAAAGTTGTTAGAGTTTGGTTTTGTGTTTATCTGGAGTTTTCTCTTTTTATATCCAGAGGAAACCTAATTGTATTGTTGAATCAGAACAGTTTTCACGTAGAATTATAAATATCAGTAAAAATTAATTTACAACAATTAACTAAGCTTTATGGGGGGGAGGAGGGAACAACTAACCAATCTCTCCTGAATATTTGTTTATTTTTAAAACCTTATTGTTAAATAGGAATCATTTAAACATTTCTAACAACATCTGAATTTCTCCTGTAGTAATCATTTCTGTGGTGTTTTAGGAAAAGATCATTGGTTATAATTAAAAATGCTGGAGCCTGAGGGAGGTCCTAGTAGGAATGTGTATGTAGATAAACCTTTAGACCTCATTAAAAAGTGAGGCATTATGTACTATTAATAAAAAGGCATTATTGTGGACTCAGTACTCCCTAGGGTCCTGAAGGAGCTCAAATAAAAATTGCTGAACTCCTAACTGTATGCAACCTATCACTAAAAACAGCCTAGTATGAGAGGACTGGAGGGTTGCCAATGTGACTACAGTATTTAAAAAAGGCTCTAGAGAGGATGCAGGGAACTACAGGCCAGTGAACCTAACTTCTGTTCCTGGAAAATTGGTAGAAACAATAATAAAAATAAACATTGTTTAGCATATGGATGACATGACTTGCTGGGGAGGGACCAACATGGCTTTGTCAAAGGGAAATAATGCCTCACCAACCTACTAGAGTTCTTTGAACATGTCAATAGGCAGGTGGATAAGGGCAATCCAGTTAACATAGTATATTTGGATTTCAAAAAGCCTTTGACAAGGTACCGCTTCAGAGGCTCTTAACTAAAATAGCTAGTCACAGGATTACAGGGAATTTCCATGCACGGATTAGAAATTGGTTTAAAGATAGAAAGCAAAGAGTGAGTTTAAATGGTGAGTTGTCAGGATGGAAAGAAGTAAACAGCAGAATCTCCCAGGGATCTATCTGTATTGGGACTGGTGTTATTTAACTTATTTGTAAGTGATCTGGAAAAGGGGAAATAATGAGGTAGCCAGGTTTGTGTATGACACAAAATTATTCAGTTTTAAAGACCAACAGGGACTGTGAGGACTAAAGAAGGATTTGGCATGATTTTGCAAGTGGGCAACTAAGTGGCAGATGAAATTCAGTGTACATAAGTATAAAGTGGTGCACCTGAGCAAAAATAACCCGAACTATACCCAAACTGTCATAGAATCATAGAATCATGAGTCGGAAGGGACCTAGACAGATCATCGAGTCCGACCCCCCGCCATGGGCAGGAATGAGCACTGGGGGTGGGAGGGGTCATAAAACCCCAGTCAGGTGCCCTATAATGGGCTCTACATTAGTTGTTACCACACAGAAAAGAGATCTAGGAGTCACTGTGGGCAGTTCACTAAAAACATCAGCTCAGTGTTCAGCAGCCATCAAAAAGGCAAACAAAATACAAGGATTATTAAAAAGGGAATTGTAAACAAAATGGAAAGTATCATTATGCCCCCTATAAATCCATGGGGCATCCACATCTTGAATACTATGCCTCGGTCTGGTCCCCAAACCTCAAAAAAAGATATAGAAGAACTAGAAAAGGTACCGAGAAGGACAGCAAGTATGATTAGTGGTGTGGAAGGGTTCCATAGGAGGAGAGGCTAAGGAGACTAACCTATTCGGTTTAGAAAAGAGACATTGAAAGGGGACCTGATATGTGTTTATAAAATACTACATGGTAAAGAGACTCAGTAAGGATTTCTTATTATTATCTTGCACAATACAAAAGGTATGGATCACAAAATGAAACTAGTAGGTAGTAAGTTTAAAACTAACAGCAGGAAGTTCTCTTTCACACAGCATGTAATTGAAGTGTGGAACTCATTGCCACCAGATGTTGTGAAAGCTGACAGATTCAACAAGAGATTGAACAGTTTCCTGGAGGAAAGGATCATCACTTGCTATTGAGCATTGGCATGAATGATGCGTGCCCTTGGGAGCTGGGGTTGCACAGCAGCGGGAGCATGGCGGCAGTAAGTGGGCACTCCTGCAGACACCACCGGCGCTGTCAGCGGTTGGGGGGGGGCGTTGTGGCGAGCACCGACCATAGGTTGGTGACCACCTGCAGATGCTGCCAGCAGAGTCAGCAGCAGCCAGTGACAATCGTGGACTGGCCACAGATGCTGCTGGCGCTGTTGGTGGCAGGGTGGCAAGTGGCAACCGCCCACAGATGCCGCCAACAATATTGGTGGTGCCTTTTTGTGGGGGGTGCATCATCACACTCAGGGGGTGCAAGTGCACCTGCATTCACCCCCTATGCGTCACACCTGAGCATTGGAGTTAGGGGGTACAGCCTCTGAATTAGAATTTCCTACACCCTAATGCTGGAGGCTAAAATGGAGAGAGGAACAATGGGGAAAAAACCCTGGTCATATCCTGTTCGCTCTCCCTTTCAGCATCCACTCTCTGCCACTGTGTGACGCTGGTTACTAGACAACATGGACATATGGTCTGACCCAGTAAATGGCAATTATTATGTTCTTAAATATATTATTAAGACTATACTATCATTAGATATTGCATATCCTTGCTGGATCACTGCATTTCATTTTAGTCATCCAATTTCAAAAGATGTTGTAGAAAGCACCACAATTCAAAGGTCTCGATTTACTTTCTCAGTGCCCTAGTGAGTGTCCAGGTATCACAACCCCCTCGCAACACTTGTTGAAATGACAACAACATATAGTAGATGGAGTTTCATTTTCATTGTGATGTTGCTGCTAGTCCAGATTTTCTTTAGCTTTGCAAGTTGTTCAATGGTGATGGCTATTCTTGTTTGAAGACCTTTGAAATGCAGAGCTTCAGAAGACTTCCACACATACCCTACATTGCACACACAACAAATTAATTTATGAAAGATCAATTCAGACAAGAAATTGGCAAATATGAATACTTGCTCAAAATCATAAGAAGAAGAAAGATGCAATGGTTTGAACATGTAACATGTTACTAACACCATCCTGCAAGGTGCTGTGGACAGATGAAGACCTAGGACAAGCTGGACCATCAGCATCAGAAACTGGGTGGGATTAAAACTGACTGATTGTACAAGGATTGCAAAAGACAGGGTAGAATGAAGGAAAGTTATTACTACATCAAAGATGCCCCAAAGGTCACTGCAGCCTTGGGACTGACTTGACTTGACTAGTAGAAAAAACAGAGGTGAATGGATGGTTAAAGGTCTGGAGAAAATTGTGAAAAAAGAAATATTGAAAAAATTAAATTATTTTGCTTAGAAAGGAGATTAAAGACTGACATTCCTATGTATCCTCTCCTAACAGAAGAATAAAATAACTTTAATTTAAAAAGTAATAATTTTGATAGAATTAAATACTGTACTTTGTTCACATAATACATAGTAAATATCTGGAACTCATTGTTATGAGATATACTTGACATTAGAAAAAAAATTATGTTTACATTACATGTGTGCATAATATAATTATGGTTAAAATATAATGGAGCTTTTTCAAAAGTTCCTAAACTATTTGAAAGCACTTGTTTTCAAGTTACTTTGGATAATGAGCCAAAAATATGAAAAATTAAACACTCCTCAACATGGGGTACAAACCACTGTACTTCAGGGCATAAGTAAATTACTAACTGGATCAAAGGGAGCTGGATAGAAACTTTCTTTTGAGCAAGTTATTCTTAAAGTGTTCATAAAGACAGACTGACCATTGGCTGATCTACTGTGGCAGTTTCTGTGCAGCAGCAAGTACATCACTATTATGCTTTCTCATCCTTCTGTTTTTTTCTTAAACTTTATAAAGAATTTAAGAAATGTATTATTTGTTAGAGATAATCAAAGAATACCAGTTATTTTGCATGGGAAATTTTAGAAAAGCCTGAATTACACAGAATTCCAGAAGTGAATGAAACCTAAAAAAGAGGACATTGAGATGAATTATTTGCTGGGTTATAATACATTTATAATGTCTGAACTCTAAAATTGTTTCATTGAACAGATAAATTACATCATTGGGACTAGCAAAGTATTTGTGACTTAGCAGCCACTATAATTCTGCAAGTATGGATCATTGTTTCAGTTTAAGATCCAGCTGTGATGATGCCTTTTCCGCAAGTACTTTCTACTTTTCACTTGGTATACACAGCATAAATTCATGCACAACCTTGTTTTTCCTGCCTTTTGAATTACTTAACTCCTGACCCACAAAATTAGGTCATAAAGATCTTTAATTACAACATACGTTTAAACTGCCGATATGCAATCCTTTAATTTTACTCCATGAGGTTTATAAAAGGTCTCTATTTTTTCAAACCAATATCAGTTTCCCTAACCAGATGAAGGAGGTTTTCCAACTCTGGAGCAGACCTACCAGGCAGGCTCCCCTGGCACTGTAGTCCCAGTGTTTCCAGTTTCATGGCTGCAGAGCAGACCTGCCAGTAGGTTCCTACAGCTTGACAGATCACTAACCCTGAGACTGACTACCAGCAATCTAGGCAGGAGTTTGTCAGAACCTGCTTCTGTATTCTGTAAAGGTTCATTGAGCCCAAGATGCTTCAAACAAAAGAGTTTAAACCACTGATGCTCCACCTTTTGGCCCACTGGCCAGATGCTGCATGTGGGGTTGATCCACAGCCCTGATCCAGCATGGGGTTTGTGCACATAGTGTGTCCACAGGTGCAATCCACCACACTGGCCTGGGTTCAACTCCACATGCTCGATCTAGCCATGGAGTGACCCAGAACCTCTACCCCACCATGCTCAGGTCTAATCTAGCACGCTGTACCTAACAATCTGGCTCATAGGATTCCCACCAAATAGTGCCACCAGATTTTTTAGCCTGATGGCACGGCCTTGTGGGCTGGATTCAGACTGTGGGCTAGAGCTTGAGCACCACTGGGTACATCTACAGGTGTACTTTTAATGCACAGTAACCAAAATTACTGCACAGTATGGGTGTATGTCTACATGTGCTACACAGTAAATATGGTGCATTGTGGTGATGTGTGTATAAATTTCCTAATTGCGTGATACAGATATCAAATTTATGCCCAATTAGTTACTGTGCAGTCTGCCTAGCCATTAGCGAGCCAGCTGGAGCCCAGGCCCCGGCTCCTGCCCCCAGCTGCAGGGTAGAAAAGCCTGCAACCATTTCATTCTGTGGAGCACACACTCCAGGAGCCTGTACTCTCTGGTGCAGTCCTTGCCCAGCCCAGTGATTCCACCAGGGGTACTGGCCCTCTTTGCAGGACCATAGTGAAGCACCTCAGCTGCACAGCTGCATCTCCCTAGCCGTGCCCAAGTCAGGGGTACTGCTGCCAACTCTCTAGGGCCATCCCTACAGGACCAGCTGCACAGGCCCAGTCAGACAATGTGTCCACCACCTCCCCCATGTCCAGCCCTGGCCCTGCCCACAGTCACCCACCTGTTCACAGCCCCAGGGTCACCAACTGGACTTAGGAGGAGATGCGTGCCCTTGTGGCACTGTGGGGTGGGGAGGATGTCCTGAGGTAGTTCACCCAGGACAGGTGCTCGAGTGTTCACATTTATGAGGCCCTAGCAGCTGGGATGTGAATGCAGGGCCACCCCCCCAGTCAGCGCAGCAGTGCCTTATGAAGGTCAAGGCCCTGCAGGCCTAGTGGGTTATTGTGACCAGCCACAACTGCCAGTCTGGTAGGGCCCCCAGGACCATGCCCTTTATGTGGGAGCTGACCCACATTTTGACACCCCAGGAGGTCACGCCCGCACCCCAGTCTGACAACTCCAGTGACTCATCACTGGGAGAGGGGACCTCAGGCCTCCAGCACCCTGCCTTGCACTTCGGCCCAGCTCCTGCACTCACTGGCAGCCCAGGGAGCCCTGGCCAGTGGCTGCCTCAGCTGCAGCCCCTCTCCACAGCGGCCTATGAGGAGCAGCCAGCCACACCACCACTGGCTGCCAGCAGCACTAGCTTCTCCGAGGGAGGAGACCCTGGCTGGGTGCCAGCTCCCAACGCACTGTAGGCTGTAGACACTGGGCACAGCCGGATGCCGCCTGGCATGGCAAGCCCCATGCCAAGCTGCCAGCTTCTCCAGCCCTGGACCTATGGTAAGTCCTACACTGGGGGGTGGGCCCTGCCATGCCCAGTCCACACCCCTGCCTCTGACCCCGGCCCCAACCCCAGCCTTGCTCTGCCTAGCCTCATTCCCTTGCCCCCAGGTTCCCTCCTACAGCACACAGGGAGGTGGGACACAGGTCAGAACTTTACTGAGCAGGCTGTGTCCCTGTGGCTGGGTGGGCACAGGCCTCTCACACGCTGAAATACACATCAACCCTGGTGGTGATCTCCTTGGCAGCCGGGGACAGGGATGTGTAGCACTGCAACAGGTTTCCCTCCACGTGGTGGCAGACATTGTGGGGCAACTGGACTTGCCCCCCACACTGTCATATCCAGGAATGTAGGTGCCCAGGGCACCATCAGGATCAGCAAGCAGCAGGGCACTGTAGCTGGGGCAGTCCTCCACCTGCACAAACAGCCCATTGTTTACTGCCTGTGGCACACATAGCAGGGACACACGTGGGGCAGCGGTGGCGCAGCAAGGGGGGTGCCTCCCCTGAGACACGCCCTGATGGAGGGCAGGGGCACAGACAGCCCCTTATCCCCATTGTCCTGGAGCCCCACACACCCTAAGCCCAGGGGCTAGGTGGCAGCAAAGCCCAGCGGTGAGCCTGCGAAAGCAGAGGCATGGGCCAGTGGGGGCTAGAGCTGCCAGTCTGGCCTGGCCTGGCCCGCCCTGGGAAGACAGCAGGGGAGGCAGACAGCCCACTAGTGGGCCCCAGGCAGTAAGCACAGACAGGGCGCTCAGGCAGCATCCCCCTGGGCCCAGGCCTGCCCAGCCAGCTTACCATGGTCCCTGGGCTCCTAAACTCTGCTGCCCTCTGATCTGAGGCCAGGCAGCACAGGCCCCCTAGAGCACAGCATCTTATCTCTCAAACATTGCAAATTTTCACAAAAGCTTTATATCTCTTGCTGCTTCAGGGTCAATATCTGGACATGGGGAGAGGCTTGAGGGGCCCTCAGGACCTCTGCTGCAGAGGCCTGCAGGACCTCTACTGCAGAGTCACGGCCACCTAGCACTGGAGCCACCCAGAGATGCCAGCAACACCACCACCACATCCTTCATAGATTTCACAGATTTCATAGACATTAGGACTGGAAGGGACCTCGCAAGATCATCGGGTCCAGCCCCCTGCCCAAGGAGCAGGCAGTCAGCAGGGATCAAATGCTCCTAGCAGGATAGGCATCCAAATGTTTCTTAAAGAAATCCAGAGTAGGTGCTGCACCGCCTCTGGGGAGAGTTTATTCCAGGCCCTGGGAGCTTGGACAGTAAAGAAGTTTTTCCTTATGTCCAGCCTAAAACAGTTTTCCAAGACTTTGTAACCATTGGATCTAGTCTTCCCATGGGCTGCTCTGGTGAACAGACTTTTTCCCAGTTCCCGGTGCACACCCTTTATATACTTATAGGCTGCCACCAAGTCACCCCTGAGCCTACACTTGTTTAGGTCAAAGTGTGCCATGTTTCTCAGCCTCTTCTCATAAGGCCTGCCCTCTTGTCTTCCAGTCATTCACGTGGCTCTCCTCTGGACTCTCAAGCTTCTCCACATTCTTTCTGAATTGTGGAGCCCAGAAATGGACACAGTGTTCCAGCTGTGATTTCACCAAGGCTGAGTGAAGTGGTAGGATGACCTCCTGGGTCTTGTTTGAGATGCATCGGAAGATGCATGCCAGAATTTTGTTTACTTTGCTGGCTATGTCATCGCATTGGTGGCTCATGTTCATCTTTTGGTCAGTCATGACCCCCAAGTCTTTTTTGGATGCGGTGTTAGCTAGCATAGCACTGCCAAGCCTGTAAGTGTGGTGGGGGTTCTTTCTCCCAATGTGGAGCAGCTTGCATTTTTCAGCGTTGAATGTCATCTGGTTTTGATCTGCCCACCAAGCCTGTTGAGTTCTGCCTGGATTGCCCACCTATCCTCTGGGGTGGCTGCACTTCCCCGTAGTTTGGTGTCACCAGCAAACTTAACCAGTCTGCTAGTAACACCTGAGTCCAGGTCATTTATAAACACATTGAAGAGTGCAGGTCCAAGAACAAAGTCCTGGGGGACGCCACTGGTTACACTGTGCCAAGTTGACTTGGTTCCATCAACTGTCACTCTTCTGGGTCCATCCACAGAGCCAGTTCCCCAGACCATGAAATTGTTTAGGCTGCAAGGCCCCAATTTTTCCATGAGGACATCATGGGACACCGGGTCAAAAGCTTTCTTGAAGTCCAAGAATATGATATCCACCTCTTCTCCTTTGTCCTGGTGATGCGTCACCTGGTCATAGAAGGAGATCAGGTTATTCAGACAAGATCTACCCACCTTGAAGCCATGTTGGTTATCTCTCAAAATATTACCTTCTGTTAGGATGTTGGTAATAGTTTCCTTAATGATTCTTTCCAGGATCTTTCCAGGGATTGAAGTCAAACTAATTGGCCTGTAGTTCCCTGACTGGACCCGCTTGGTCCAGCAGCTGGTGGTGGCTGTGTAGGGGTGGGTGGCAAACCAGCGGGCATGGCAGGCAGAGACCCTCACCTAAGGGACTGCCCAGAAGGAGGTGCAGCTCTGGGCATATGCAGAGCAAGGGGCTGAGCTGGTAATCTTGGAGTGGCAGTGTGTTGCGCTGCTGGAGCAGCAGATTGCTGCCCAAGGCTTCCCAGCAGAGGCTGCACCCGCGCTCCTCAGCACCTGATCCCCCACCCTGGCCCCACAGGGCCCCTGGGTCCTGTCTGCCGCCCTGCAGCAGGGCCCCAGCAGCATCATCAAGGAGCTGATGCAGTGCCTGCCAGCTGTAGGCATCCTTGGGCTCTGCAGCAGCCCCTGGACCCATGGTGGCATTTCCTGTGGCCAGGGTGCTGGCCACCTGCCACCAGGCCTCCACCCTGGGTGGCCCCACCCCTGAGCCCCTTGCAGATGGACTTAGGGATGAGTCAGACACCTGAAGTGTCTTTGCAGTTTGGGGAATGGGTTTTTTATAATTGGTGGGTGTGGAGGGTGGTGGAGGGTTACTGTGTAGTGGGCAGGGGAGAGGGGGCTGTGTTTGTTGAGGTGGAAGGGAGGGATGGGGTGGTTTTGTTCCATGAATAAAGTTTGTACTATTTGACCTATGTGTGTATCCTGGAGTGGTGCTGGGGATGGGCAAGGGGTCAGGGTGTGTGGGCAGTGGGGCAGGTGGGCTGGAGCAGGAAGCACAGGAGGAGTGGGTCAGCCAGAACTTCCCCCTACTGGTACTCTGGGCCTGGCTGGCAGGTGCACGGCTGCCCTAGGGCCTGGTAGGGGGAGGGGTGAAGTGGGGCCAGCAGAGCCAGCACCATGGCCTACAGCAGTGCTTGCCAGGGGCAGAGGTGGCATGAGGAAGCAAGGTAGGTATGTTACTGCCATGTTCTGGCCCTGTGCTGGGCACGTGGCTCCCAAGCAGAAGAGGGTTTGGGCAGGGTTGTGCAGGTAGGAATGAGCCCTTAAGATGGCTGCCACATGCGAGCAGCTGCCTCTGGCTTCAGCATGGCTGCCAAAAACTGGCAGCCATGTGGCCGGGGGCTGGAGCTCCCCTCAATGGCCACGGGCACATGGAAGGCTGTTCTGACTTGGGACTAAATTTAGTCCAAGATTGCCTGTACATTTAAGACACCAGCCTATTGCTGCTTACTGCATAGTAAATTTAATGCATCGCAAACGCACATGTAGACATGCCCACTGTGTTAGACTCTAAAATGTTCATCAGAAATTTTCTGACTAGTTCTATTTCAGAGTTCTGTTGTTATAAGAACTTCTGAGCTTGTCCTGTAGTTTGGGGGTTGCCTACTAAATGTTCTCTCTATGTTAATATTATTTTGGAAGAGAAATTATATAGGTTCGGCTAAAGCCTAGAATTGGAACTTTTTATGCAGCACTGGTACTTTTTCTGCATCTAGGTCATCCTTATTTCTTCTGGCTACTTCAGAGGGAAGGTCAGAATGCTCTGAACCAGTGGGACTCAACTTTTTGGCAGGCATGCCACAAATTAGCCCCCATGAGTGCCACTATGATCCCTTTGTCTTACCCTATCTGCTGCTCAGCTTTGTGCTCTCTGCCTGATCTGAGGCTCTGCTTTCTGCTTCCTGCCCTACATGCCACTTTGCTGCCTGTCCTCTCCCTGGTCTGCTGTATGCAATAGACAGGCTGCCTATGCCACTTGTGCTGCAAATTGGCCGCCCCATCTCTGATCAATGCCTAGCCTGTGGCTTTGGGGGGTGGGGGTTAGTGGTTTTTGCTGGGAAGTGAGAGATGCAGATTCAAATCTCTGCACAAGGGGGTTCCTAGAACCTTGTTCTGGGACAGGGGTGGGCAAAATGCGGCCCATGGGCTGGATGTGGCCCGCCAGGCCATTCTATCCAGCCTGCGGGTCCCCTAAAAAATTTAGAAAATGAATATATATCTGCCCCTGGTTGCCTGTCATGTGGCCCTCAATGGCTTGCCCAAACTCAGTAAGCAGCCCTCTGCCCAAAATAATTGCCCGCCCCTGTTCTAGAAAGGCCCTGTGGAGGTGCCCAAACCATTAAGTTATTGGGTTAAAAGAGAAAGGACTTTTTACCCTCTTCCTCCATCTTTCAATTTGTTCCTCGCTTATTTTACTTTTGGGAGTGAATTGGAGAAGGTATGAAAGAGGTGCTGGAGGGGAAAACAAAATGCAACAAAAACCCTCTGTGAGAGGCTTGGGTAGCAGTAATGACATCGTGCTGCTGCTTTCCTCATTCACTTGTGGGATCATAGAATCCAAAATGTGCAGAAGTACTAAAATTTGCATTTTCCTGGCTATGTTAAGTACTACAAAGGCACATAAAGACAAACTGGGATTTAGCCGTAAATATCGCCCTGCTAGATTCTGCTCACATTCCTGAAAAACTTTAGGGAAACATAGGTCCTTTCTCCTTTTTGTGACTTAGCTTTGAGGCTAAGATGAAGGCATATTACAAAAGTTAGCATGTTAACAGTTTTTCAGGGTGGAGTACCATCATACTAAGGGGCCTAATTGCCATTTTGACATCTAATAAGTGAAAGAGTATCTGTTGTTTGAGAACAGTTTCCATTTAGTTCAAAGGATGGACAGATTGGAGATAGAATTGGAGGAAAAGAACTTCATACAGTGTTTATAAATGAGTGTTCTCAATGAGTTTAAAGGGGAAAAGAAGAAGGGAGTTGGGATAGCATTGGGCGAAACAAGTGGAATAAAGGATGAGGACTTAATAATGAGAGCTATTAAAACATGCTTGCATTTTGTGGGGAAAGAGTAAAATTAGAGAACATGACTGGGTGAGTGTTGGTCTGGGGAGGAGATAAGGAAACAAGATGGGATTATCTTCATAATCTTTAAACAGATCAGAAAAGTTCAAATTGATTGGAAATGTAATTTATATTTTGCAAGTTAAATGATTTACTCATTTTGCTTGCCCAGGAGTTTTCAACTTTTCTATTTGCCACTTCAAACCTGTGTCTTTAGTGCTTCAGTTCATAATCATTTGTATTTGCATCCAAGCATTTGAGTCTTGCCATGACTCAGATGCTGTTTGAGTCATGGCAAGAAAGTGCATCTGGTTTTAAATGGGAATGGTGTTATGAAAATGATATGAAAAGTTAAAGATTGTATGAAACTGATAAGCACTTGCTGTAAGTGGTTCATATCTAAAGATCCCTGCAGTCTGATCTGTACCATCTTTTTTAGAGCATAACACACTGAATTGGAGAAGGTCTGAAAGAGGCACTGGAGGTGAAAACAAAATGCAAAAAAAACCCCTCTGTGAGAGGCTTGGGTAGCAGTAATAACATCATGCTGCTTCTTTCCTCACTCACTTGTCCCCTGTATCCTAACAGCCTCTTATTAAACAGAGCTGAGATATTCTAATGCAGATCTTCTACAGGCCTATAACAATATAATATATGCCTTTGTGCCATAACCTGTGTTACAAGTCCTGTGTGTGACCATAAACTGCATCCGACTGGTGGGCCTAGTGGCCACATAGTGGAGCTACCCATGGTGGGATAGCTCCTATAAAATATCACAATGTTGTAACCTCCAGAGTAAGCTGCATATAGGGCACCTCAAAAACCTAGTCCCCACTGCTTTGTGGTTAATCCTTCTTTGGAGAAAGGCTAAGGGACATCACTGTGATAGAAATGTGCCCTTGCTGAGGCATTAGGCACTCAGCAACAGTTCTTATCTGTTGCTCTCTGGCAGAAGCTACAACCTTTGAGGCACTGAACAGAGTCCTCCATGATCTTACCTAGGCATATGCATCAAATGTCTTGGTGAATAGACTTCTTATATGTACACCATGATGTAAACTAGAGGATCGACAGTTGCCTACTACTATATTACAGGAAGACTGAGAAAATCTACGGAAATCCCATTTTACTTCAACCAAATGTATCTTGTCTTCTTGTCTGTTGAATGATAAATGATATGACTTTCATAGATAGGAAGACTAATAAACATCAACTTAAGTTGGTACTTGACAATCTTGTATTTTCATTGGTTGCTCATGCCTTTTCAGGCAAAACTCACCTAGATGCTTAGGTGAGTTTCTTTTCTCAGTCCCCCATCTTTCTGTGTTCAGAGTACTTTGGTTTTCTAGGGATCCAAAACTGAGCTGGCAGTCACAGATTTAGCTTTCATAGTGAATCATAGAAAATGAGGGTTGGAAGGGACCTCGGGAGGTCATCTAGTCCAACCCCCTGCTCAAAGTAGGATCATCCCAAACTAGATCATCCCAGCCAGGGGTTTGTCAAGCTGCACATTAGAAACTTCCAAAGATAGAGATTCCACCACTTCCCTAAGTAACTTGTTCCAGTGCTTTACCATCTTCCTAGTTTGCGACACTGCCCCGGCTCTGGAGCAAGCTGCCCCCATAACAAGATCCCAGCAGCTCCAGAGCAGTCCCTTGCCCTCTTCTGCTGCACACCCTGCCAGTGCAGCTGAGGCTGGTCTACATGGCAAACCCAGCCTTGAGCTTTCACAGCACAGGGGTGGCTGGGAAATGGAGTCCACTGCCAACTGGATCTGGCCCATGGGTTAGGCTTTGTCCATCCCTGGTCTAGCTCCATCCCCTTTGGAACCACCCTTCAGGTAGTTAAATCCAATTTAATTTTTACTTGATCATATACAAATATGATTCATGTTTTTAATTTGGGGCAAATTGCATCCCAAGGAAGGAAGGCAGAAGAAAAGAAGACTTCACAAGATTCCTCTAAGAGTTCTTTACCAATAATCTGTTCAATGGGAGAGGTTTCTGAAGGGGACAAGAATAGGGAAGAGCAAAACCGTATTAGTAGGATGTGATTTCATGGCACACCTCTTACCGTTATTCATACAGTGTTTTCCCATTTCTGCCTGGCCCAAGGGAGGGAGATTATGTTGCCATGGAGAGTTACTATTTACCATAAAGTATATATTTATTGGAGCAGGAATTTGAATTCAGGTATCAATTTCCCCCAAGTGAATTCTTTTACCTCTAGGCTAAAGAATGGTTCTTGCATTATATGGTCCAGTGAATCTTTATGCAGTGCACAGAATAAAACAGCTTCCAAAGGAAGGACTGAGTGCCCAGTCCTAGAATAGCCTATGAATCATCTCAAGGCAGTCCCTCTTGGGCAATACAGGCTTGAATCTATCCCAAGTAGGTGCGGGAATTAAACCCAACTTCATTCTGGATGAATTTTCTAGCCACTGAGCTTTTTGTATACAGATAAGGCATGCAGCACCACACCTTGTTTAGCTAATTGGGAAGAAAAATAGAGCAGGAATTGGTGCTGCAATTAAATGTGTAGACACCTAACTCTAGAAAAAGGTTCTAGAGCCCAGAATAAGAGTCCTAGGGTGTTTTCATACATGCATCAGAAGTGTGTGTGAGAGTAGGGGATGGTGCTTTAATTATTGCAGCTCCAAGAGCCACTCTCATGTATCAGTGTCTCCATGATTCAAAATGGTGGTGAGGGCACTTTATCTAAAGCTCATGGGGCAAGCTTTAGTAAAAGCACCCCTGCCACCATTTTGAAACAGGGATGCTGAGTCATGAGACATGTATGCTGGCTGGAGTGTGGTAACTACGCTGTAATTACAGCACATGGGAGCAGCCTCCCGGCTTATGTATTGGCTCCAGAGAGGAGAGGAGAGGAAGCCTGCTTGCCATTCAGCAAGTTGGCTTTGTAAATCCTATTCTGAAGCACCAAACTCTTCCTGTCCATTGTAGGCACCTAACACAGGGCTATGTATTTGACTGTGGTGGTCCAGTGCCTAACTATTTATGTGTATTTAGCCCTTAATTTATCTTTCTTTACTTCAGCGTTCTCATGTTCAACATTGGGACAGTTTGGTTATCACCAAAAGGGCTGTCAGGACAAATAAACTGAAAAACGTTAAAGCATGTGGGAACTTGGAATATAAATTTTTATGGAAGTGTAAACTATATATTCTTTGTTGCTAATTTTTCATCATATTAAACATAAAGAATAAGTCTGTGCCACAGCAGCAGTGTGTCCTGGTACAAGTGCCCTCACTGTCATGCTTCAAACCCAGGAGGTTACTCTGAACCTGTTCTTGAGACCTCCATTTCCCATGTGTTTGAGAACGGGCCCTTCGGACAACTCTAGGGTAAGCTCATTATCAGACCCCCAGGTTCAAAGACGCAAGGGAGCACTTATGTTAGAACACCCCGAGACAATGGTGTAGACACATTCACAGCAATCCTCCTTTATTTCCTAGCAAACAAATGGTAGCATGATAAAATTAAAAAGCAAAGCAAAGAGAAAAAGTACTCACACCAATCAATAAATAAACACTTAGCACTAGTTGGCTGTCCTATTGTCCCTCTATCAAAAAGCACCTTATTAAATAGGCATGAAACCATAGGTTGAGAAACAGTGGTAAAACAAGCAAGATTGCTACCTGTAGTATATGGTGTTGGTTCAAAGATGCATATTAGCAACCTATGCTATCATTCCTTTAAATAAACCAACCCCACTAATTGTAAATTACTATTTAACTTCTGGAGTCTGGATTGTGTGAAAATACTGGGATCACTGTGTCTCACTTGATTTCAAGTTAGGGAAAAATATTTCAGTGCTCTATAAAGAATGAAAGCAAGCTTTCTTATAAGTTGGAGCGCTACCTCTTCCCCAAGGTGTCAATACAATTCCTACTATAAGAGCCTGGGTTTTTATATTTATAATATCACTGTTCTTAAATATCAGAGAATTTGAATTCAGATTTTCTGAGGTTGATTTCTGCTTCCTGTTTTTGGTGTATGTTTGTTTGTTTGTTTTCCAGCAAAAACAGTATCAGCTATTTCTGAGAATGAAAGTAGGGAAAAGATATCATGTTGCCCCTGTTAAAAATTTAGGCTTTTCTTTGAAGAGCTGTAGCACCCTAACGCTTTGAATTAAAAGCTTGAAGTCTGGCAAGCAAGTGACCTTTGTGACCAAGATACATCCTCGGTTACATCATATAAAAATCTGCCTGAATATTGCTAAGTTACAGGTCTTTAAAATTAATTTAACCCATTCTCACAATCTCTAGGAAGTAGAGACTTTTCAGAAATTAATAGTTAAAACAAGGGTGGGTAAAATACGGTCTGCAGGCCAGATGTGGCTCACCAGTTGATTGTATCCAGCCCGCAGCTGCCTCCACAGTGCTCCACATTGGGCCAAGCCCTTCCCGCTCCTGTCTAGGGTAGCCCACATGTTCGCACCCACCCTGTGCTCACCAACAGTACTGCCCTGCCCCAGCCAGCACACACAGCTTCCCGAAGAGCTGCTCTCACTGCTGCTGCAGCTGCCCAGGTACTGCTCGGCTTCCCCGCCTCCAGCAGTTCCTCCTCTTGCCCATACTGTGTTGCTGCAGGCAGAAGGTAGCACAGGGAAGCAACAGCAGCTGGGAGGACATGTACCAGGCACCATATGCCCAGCCAAGCAAGAGGGAGCTGCAGCTAGGTGGCTCCTGCCCCAGTGCATGGGGCTCCAACTCCATATTCTGCTCTCCACCCACTCCATCTTCCTGGCATGATGAGCAGCCACCTGTGGGCAGCTAAGTGCATGGAAGGCAGCTGGGAGCTGGAGCCCCATGCACTGGGGCAGGAGCTGACTGGCTGCAGTTTCCCCCTCACCACCTGGCTGGGCATGTGGTACCTGGCACATGCCCCCATGGCCACTGCCACTTTCCCGCACTAGCTGCTGCATGGAGCAGTGCAGCAGGAGCAGGAAGAGGAGGAGCTGCCAAAGGCAGGGAGAGCTGAGCAGTACCCAGGTGGCCGCTTTGTAGCTGTGCATGCTGGATGGGGCTGGCGACAGGGCAGTGCCATCAGTAGGCATGAGATAGGTGTGGATGGGACCGCAGCATGGGCTGCCCTAGGCAGGAGCGCAGCAAAGACTGCCCTGGGCAGGAGCACAGCACAGGCTGGCCCGGGCAGGGGCGAGCAGGACTCGACCCCATGTGGAGCGCCCCGGGGGCAGCCACAGACCGGATGATGGGGAAGGCGGACAGCACCTGCACGTGTACTGTACTGCCTGGGCAAGCTCTGCTGCACGTTCCCCCTGCCACCCTGCCCCCAGCCAGCTCCTGGGATCTAGTGCACAGGCAGCCCCTCAACACATGTGCACACCCTCACCCCCACATGCACACCTGCACAGCCCCCCACCATTCCCTCCACACACACTTGCACACCTCCCCATCATCCGGCCACATTCCCACATACACAGTGTACAGAAATAAGACTTTATTTTGTGCTATTATGCAATCACCTCAACATACACTACTCAAAAAAACTTAAATAGGGACAAAAATTATTTTTTTGAAATAAAATTAAAATATGTTATAGTAAGTGTTTGATTTTTAGTATATGATTGGGGGGGTTATCTATAATTGTTAAAATTATATTCTTCTGAAAGATTTTGTGTGTGCAGCCCTGGAGAGGTCACCAGGACTCATTAAGGGGCCCACCAATTAAGGCTCACCCCGAGTTAAAATCTCTGAAGACTTAATCCTCACAGACCATACATTAATCCTCACTGAGCCTTCCTCAGTGTGTAATGCTGACCAGATTGTGCATACGCCATCTTCACAGGGCAGTTGAGCATGCTGCAGCACAGGGCCATGGCATCTTAGGACTTTCACAAATGCTGTTCCACCCTGCTCAGAGACAGATTGGACTTGGAAACTGGAACCAAAGCAAAAAACAGATGGGTTTATCCCAGGCCTGATGATAGTCCTGGGCTTTGACTCTCATCAAACGGAACAGGGCAGGGGGTAGAAATGATGATAGGACACAACACAGTCATTTCCACATACTGCTTGAATGGTAATTAACTCTAATTATGCAGATTGTCCTGAGGCAACTTGTTAGTTCAGATACTTCACAGGTACTTAACAGAGAACAATTGGGCCTGTCCAGGATAAAAGGCTTTGCCCTGGGGTAAAGCTGGCCTGTTTTTTTAGCCTGAGAAGGCTGAATCTCATTTTCCTGTACTCTCAATGAACCTTGCATTTCCTTGCTGGTACCTAGACAGCGCAGAGGAATAACTTACATGATTGAATGTGGAAGGTGAGGGGACCTCGGATTTTGAAAAACGGGGGTGTAGGTGACGTAGCGCATCATCACATAAAATACAAAAAATATTTTATCAAGTTAAAGAGAAGCTGGATTTATTAATGTGATAGGGGCCCAGTGCTCTATTACTCAGTTTATGATCAAACCAAAAACCAATATAACTTCCCTGGAATGTGTACTAATTTGCTTGTTTACTGAGTTTAAAAAACACAAAAAACTGGGCAAACGTAGTCCACAGACTAACTGTTTTATTAGTCCTCTAGTCATTATAGTCAAATGTATATCTCTTATTCAGATTTGTAAAACAAAATCTAGTCTTCAGCACTTCCCTGTCAATCATTTCCACACCGGAGTTACTGTTCAGGTGTACTGTCAGGTGTACTAGTATTACCACACCTGAGTTAAGATTTTAACTAAAATTAAAAACAGTTTTCTCTTCTGTAAAATAGAAAAGAATTGTTACCAGGACTAGCTAACAGATGGCAAAATTGCAGAAGAAAATATAGCTTAATTAAAAGAACATCAAGAACCTTAAAAAAGAGAGAGAGAGTCCTTAACACCTGTGGAATGAGCAATTAGGGGTCAGGTCTAGCATAATGAGCCTTGAAGTCTATTGACTCCCTCCACACTACCTGAATAGAAATGCTGCTGCCTCTCTGGGGCAGTTGGTTTTAAAGTCTGGAGGTGGAGCAGGATTCAAAAGGCATACAATTTTGGCATTGCCCTCCTCCCCTTCCCCTCCCAGAGATGCCCCTGATGTGGAGACAACAAAACCCATGCTAGGACAGAGCATGAAAGAAGATTGAGATGAGGATTCCCGTGAGCTTTGCATTGGTATTGGTAGGGGAGAGAGAAAGTAGGAGTTGCACTTCAGGTGGTTGGCTTGGAAGCTGGTGGATATACTGACTAGGATAGTCTTCCCTCCAGAGTTTTGAATGAGCTCAAGATTTCTGAGTCTCACCATTCCTTTGCTGTAAGCAAGGCAAAGGAGGACTCTCCTCCCCATCGAGTGATGTTCCACATGGAGGATAACCATCCCATATGGCTGTTAGTTACTACTTAGCTCTAGGTGCAAAAGGCTATGTGGCACATCTGATACTTCCAGTTCTGTTTTTGAATGATGTGGGTGTCAATATATTGACATCTAATGGAATTTCTATCGTTTTATTAGCTTTGTTCTGTATAATCTATCTCTCAGCCATGTGTATGAGTACATGTGTAGACGCTTTCTCTCTCTTTCTCTTAAAAGAGTATTATTAAGGTTGCAAAATCAAGCAGTTGAAAGTTAGAAAACCTGAACTGAGACTGCCTGAGCAGCTGTAATGTGCACTACAGACCACCACCTTTTACAATATATTCTTTAATTAAATGGTCCAATGTTTTCCACAGGACCCTTTCTTCAGGATGGGCACAGGATGGCCTGCTTTGGGAGTGAATCAGGATTGTGCTCTGAAGGAGCCTGTTTCCTCCAGAGCCCCTGCTTCATTTTTACAGTATTTAAAGGTGTGGAGAGAATGAGGCAGGTAATTGCTGTCACAGTTTAATGTTGCCCTCAAGAATTGACATCTGTTCCTGCATCTTCCAGAGAGTTCCTGTGTGAAGCTAATCATGTTGAAGAAATGCACCTCTGAAAAGTTTGATTTAACTAACTGTGTGCTGAGACCCTGAGGGCTCACAAATGCACCTGAAGTCATCAGTAGTTGGGTCTGAATATATGAAATAGTATATCATGATCAGTAGTTTGACAAATTAGATGTTAGATGTTTCAAATGTGGCCCTAAAATTTAGAGGACACTTTTTACATTCAGTTGTTCTGTATCATAATTCTTCTTTTCTAAAATGAGATAATACCAATCCCAGAGGAGTTTGGTAGAGATAAATTAAATTGTTTGTGAAGCCCTCAGATGCTATAGTTATGAGTGTCATAGAAAATCCAACAAGGAAATGATTAATTCTGTCTTTAGAACAGAGTCCGAACAGTTGCAGTCTGAGGTCATACCTTGAGCAGTGAAGATAAAATATTGGATAGCTGCTGATCAGCTGAACTTTGTCCCTCCTGTGTACTGCAGGAGGCAAGATCCTGCGAGAAAAAAAAATATCGATCTTGTAATTAAAAGGTGTGTCATAATGCATCCATGGATGGCTGATGAATCAAGGCTTTACCCACAGCTTAAGTTCTGGCACTGCCTGATACTTCCTGAGCTTCTAGTACTTGATTTTGCAACCTTAATAAGGTTCTTGTTACAGTAGGCTTTCTGTGTGTAACTTTTATACACAACTTAATGCCAGGTTGTATGATTTAGATGTATTTAATTAATATTTTTGAAAGAAAACTAAAAATGATCTTGCTGGGATTGGTTGTGATAGCACAGTAGGCTTTAGTTGATTTCTGATTCTTTTGCTTTCATTTCTAGAAAAAGAATAAATTACTCCTTTAGAAATTAGTCTGTGCCTCCTGTGCTCAGCCTATAACTGTTACACAAATTGTTTTCTCAGGGCGCTATTACAGGTAGTTAGAGCAGACTGATTCAAAGCAGCCACATGTTAAGGCTTAATGCTGTCTCACTTGCCACCAGAGGGCCTTTTCTGGGGTAAGGAAGGAGTGGGGGGGGGGGCACATCGGGATCATGTAGCTGGGAGGGAGAGAAAGCAGCACTGTGTCTTCCCTCTCCCCCTTCCTGCCCCTGTGGCAACAGGAATTGGAGCTGCAGGTGGGAAGTAAGACATCTTCTGAAAACTTCAGTGTTTGAAGTGAGTAGGGGGAAGGGACAGAGAAAAGAGTAGAGAGGTTAAAAAAAAAAGAATAAAGAACCAAAGGCCTGTAGGTGTGTCAGTGAATTAGAGTTGGGTTAGGGCTTGCAGGGAGTCCTGAGACAAGCTCAGGTGGCTGGCTTCATGCTAGCCATCTGCAATGAGTCCTTCTGAACTGGACCACAGGGATCTTGGAAAAACTGAGCTTAATTGAAGTTTTCCCATGCCTACCCATGTTCTCCCCTAGTTAGGCAAGCTGGGAAGGGGCACAACTTTCCTTCGAGGCCCCCCTCAGTCCGATTCTGGGGGAGGGAATGGGAGGGAAGCATATCTACCCAGTTAACCAGCAGGCCTCCCTGGGCTCCACGCTTTTGCCATGTTTGATACTAGGCAGCTCTTCCCAGGAACATGGGAGGTTGGGAAGGGAAGCCATAGCCCCTCACCCCAAATTCTCATGGCTAGGAGAGACTGCCGAGATGTGGTGAAAGTCTTAGCCCTCTCAGAGGAGGGTCATGTTCTTGGCATCTTGCCTAGGGGCCCAGATCAGGTCTCCTGGTGTCCTTGGAGCTGGCAGTGTAATGCCAGGGGGGCTGGGATAATACTCACTGGCGGCAGATGGGACTTGGCTTGGGACCAGTACCAACCCCTGGCCAGTAGAACTTGTAAGGTTGGAAAGCTGGTGTGGGGCAGAAGGGCTGGGAAAGGTGAATGCTGAGATGCTGAATAACTCCAAATTGGTTGCTTTATCTCCCTAGAGTAGACTAACAGTATAGCTTAAGCTGGGTAGAACAACTCAATGATAACCCTCACCTGATGTGGCATGACTTCAAGATGCTTAAAAGGTACTTAGCACAGTTTAACTCCCTTTAATGTATGGGCAGTCCCATTTTAAGTGTCTTTACAATCATTTAGAGTGAATTTATAACACTGGCCTTGGTCCATTCCATCTAAATTATTTCTGATTCCACATGCATTCAACTGATCCAGGATTGCTCCACCAATGGTGGATGAATCTGAGTATGTTTGTCTTTTCCATTAGCTATGACTGTTTCTGTTTCTTTTCAGTCACTGCCACGATGCAATTCTAGCAGTAGCTATATTCTTTCATTCCCCTTTCTGTTGTTCTTTTCCATGCAGTTTTGGATCTTCCTCTTTCTCTTGTTCCTTCCTCTCCTCTACCAATTTGTTTCTACCTTACAAGTTCATTCTATGTATGTGGCCCTGCCATCTCTCACTTCACTCTTCTATTTTTTTCAGGCGAAAATATCCATATAGTACTCCTCAGGACAGTTGTTATGACATTTCTTTAACTTACTAGCCAATTGCTGGTCATGAATGATAGAGCATTTCAGGGAGAGCTTACATGCCCTTTGGGGCTGGCCATGTAAACCAGGGGTGGGCAGTTATTTTGGGCAGAGGGTCACTTACCAAGGTTTGGGGCTGCATGGGTAGCTCCGCTGTCTTGTCGTCACTGTCTTGCAACTGGAAATTCTGCCCTCTAACCCCTGACCTTTGCCACCAGAAGTCCATCCCCTTGCCCCCAGAAGTATTCATTTCAGCAAGGGGTCATGCCATCTTGGAACCAGAAAAATACCAAATTATATTCTAAGAAGGAAACACCTACAGCATTCATTAATTTGATTTCAGAAAATATTATGTCCTGATTTACATGCATTTGTGTAGTGCACATAGAGGTGATTGCATAAAAGTTTAAACGAAGTTTTACTCCTGTATATTGTGGGGGGTGGGTATAGGTTTGTGGGTATGTGGGGTGAGGGAGCATGTGGATATGTGGGATGTGGGTGGGTATGGGCTTTGTGAGGGGGTAGGGTGCCTGGGCTTTGTGAGGGGGTAGGGTGCCTGGGCTTTGTGAGGGGGTGTGGATGTGGGGGTCTACATATATGTTAGTATGAAGGGAGTCTGTGCATGTGTATGGTGGGGTGTGTGTGTGGGACTCATCCTATGAACACACACCCACCCACTCTGCCCCAGGTGCACACCCACAGCCACCCTCCCACTCTGCCCCTGGCTGCATATCCACAGCCACCCACCTACTCTTCCATTGACAGCACAACCACACCCACTCTGCCCCTGGCTGCACAACAGGCTGCACAACACCCATACCCTCCCACCCAATCTTCCCCTGGCTGTACAATGATGCCCACCTTCCCACTCTGCCCTTGGCTCCATAACTGTGTCCACCCACCCACCCACTTGGCCCATCTGCACACCCACACTCACCGATCCACTCTGCCCCGGTTCCACCACTGCACCCACCCACTCACTTTGCCCCTGGCTCCACAACTGCACCCACCCACCCACTCTCCCCCTCACTGTACAACCACACCCTCCCACTCTGCTTCTGGGTGCACGCCCACACTAGTGTTCCCTGTAAGCTGCATGGTGTGCGCGGCCACTCAGGCATGCTCATGCCTCACTGCCAGGTATGCCTGCATGGCCACACACACCACACAGCTTAGAGGGAACACTGACCCACACCCGCCCTCCCACTCTGCCTCTGGCTGCAAACCCACACCCACCCAAGCATTCTGCCCCTGCCTGCACACACATACCCACCCACTTTGCCCCTGCCTCCACATACACACACACACACACACACACACACACACACACTGCTTCTGGCTCCACAGCCACACCCACCCGTTCTGCCCCTGCCTGCACATACTCACCCACCCACCACCCACTCTGCCCCTGGCTGCATACCCAGACCCACCCACCCACTCTGCACCTGCCTGCACACACAACACACACACATACCCACACCACACACAATCCCATGACATACACACAAACCAGACCCAAACACACCCTACTGGGGTGATCCATGCTCCCCACTCCTCCAACACAGCCAGGCCACATGGTGCTGACATTGCTGGCAGGCAGGGAGTACAATTGCTGGGGGTGGGGTGAGCTGGGCTGCTCAGTCCTACTGAGGCTCCTCCTGGGTCCTACTGCCCCTGTCTGTCAGCTTTGACAGGAGCCAGGGCAAGTCAATACAGCATGAAAGCCTAAGGGCTCCCTCCACCTCCAGTTCTCTGCCTGAGGGGGTGGAGCCATGCAGACAGTTGCCACCCACCCTCTCCGGGGCACATGCATAATTGGCCTCCAGCATTACAGACAGACAGGCACATAGATGGAAGTACTAAGACTTTTATTATATTAGAATATAAGGTCTTAAATGTTATCTTCCCGCTATTAGGCCAGATGAGTATACACTTTTCATATTATGGTTATATATTTGAGCATTTGGTTTTCTTAAGGTTGCTGCAGCTGAGACCTCATCAATATAGAAAGTCTTTATGGCTAGAGACAGACATTCAGAAAGCCAGAGCCTAAATCAATTCAATTTTTGCAGGTTAGTTTAAGCTGCCTAGGTTAAACTGATTTGCAACTGTGCAGACATTTCCTTTGGACTGAGGAAATACTGGCATATGCCTGCAGTTGCTCAGGTCAGGAGCTGGGGGGCTCTAGAGTATGCCCTTGGCTGCAGGGAAGCTGTGCTGGGGGAGAGGTATGTAGCCAGCTCGGGCAGTAGCCTTGGCTGAACTGCCCAGAGAGGGGTTTAAGTTCCCCCCTCCCTGTCCCACCAGCAGGGACTCGAGCCAGGTCTACCAGGCACTCTTCCCTCGCTGTTGCAATGGTGGGGCTGGCTGTGGCCAGACACTAGCTGGGCCCCTAAAGCAGAGGCGGCAGGGACAGGGCTTATTCCCCACTCTAACTCCACTGCCCCTGGGGGACTGCAGTAGGATTGGACTGCAGCCAGGTCCTCCCATCCCAACCACTGCTGCCACTCACTCCCTGCATGAGGCAAATGGCAGAATAAGACCCCCCACCACTCCGCCAGACACCAAAGGGAGGCAGAATAACCTCCCTTCCTGCCTCCCACCTCTGGCCGCACCCCTGCCCCACTGCTGCCCTGAGGGGGCAAGGCTCTTCATGGTGGCAGCAGTCCCTTTCATGGTATCAGGGAGCACGAGCCTCTTCCCAGCAGAAGCCACACTGCGGGACAGGCAGAGCTGAGGCAGACTGTGCGCAGCAGCACTGGGGATCGGAGGGGGCCAGAGCCACCCCCCCCCCAGTGGCCACCACTGCAGTGGTCCACAGCAGCTTTCCCCACCCCACAGCATGACCCCCTGCTGGGAAGAGGCTCACCTAAGGGAGCGACCAAGATGGGGGTGGTAGCCCCCCACTTGCCGTTCCAGCAGCTGGGTGAGGGCAGGGCCAGAGGCCAGCCAGCCAGGCCCCTTAGGTGGGCAGGGAGTGGAGTTATTCCCCCTCTGCCCCTGGGGTGCTGCAGCAGGGTCTTCCTGCCCCAGCCATCACCACTATCGCTCACTCTGTGCCCGAGGCAAGCAACGGAGTAAACCCCCTCAGATGTCCCTTCCCTCTGGTGTCTGGCTGAGGGGGCTTATTCCACCACTTGCCCTAGGCACAGAACGAGTGGTGGCAGTGGCAGGCAGACCCCGCTGTGGGTAGGTAGCTCTGCCCACTGTAGCTCTGCCCAACCTGCAGCATGGCCCCCTGCTGGGAAGAGGCTCATGCTCCCCAACACCATGACAGGGGCTGCTGCCCCCATCAAGAGCTCTGCCCTGTCACCACTGCAGCGCAGCCAGAGGTTGGCCAACAGGGCCCCTTAGGCAAGGGGCAGGGAGGGGGATTATTCCCCCTTCCTCCAGCGTCAGGCAGAGGAGGCAGCAGGGAGTTTATTCTGCTGCTTGCCCCAAGCATGGAGCAAGCAACAGTGGCAGCAGTCAGGGCAGGCAGACCCAGCTGCAGTCTCCTGGGGTCAGTGGAGGTGGAGGGGGGAATTACTGGTGTTTGGCCATGCCCAGCCCAGCTGCTGCAGCCACAAGGGGGCAACAGCTGGCAGACACAGCTTGGGTCCCTGCTGGTGGGATAGGGAGGGGGGAATTAAACCCCTCTCTGACCAATTCAGCCAAGGCTACTGCCCAGGCTGGCCATACTCCTGTCACTGTACCAGCCAGCATGGAGAAGTACAATTCTGTGTTAGAGGGATGGGAGGGTGGGGGAAAACCCTACCCATATACAAAAAGACCCTGACTCCCTGACACCTTGGGCATGACAAACTTGACTTCACTGCCCTGTTTATAGTATAGTAACAGTGTTGTATTTGCCTGTGTTTCAATCATTTGGAAAAAACAACAGTTTTTGGTATAAGTTTGCAATTTGCTATAGTATAGTCTCATGAAGTTCTACTATATCATAATCCACCTTATAAAACTAGGTTTTTTGTTTTGTTTTGTTTTGTTTTTTTTAACTTCACTATCAGTAGAGTTAGGGAGAGATTTTGTTGTTAAAGATTCTTTTAAAAATATTAAGCCAGTATGGAAGTTGAATCATAGAACCATAGAACCGGAAGGGGCCTGTAAGAACATCAAGTCCAGTCCCCTGTCGTGGGCAGGAAGTTATTGGGCTCAGACAAAGTTGACAATGTGCCTGTCCAGCCTCATCTTGAACACCTCCAAGGAGGGTGACTGCACCACGTCTGCTGGGAGTGTGTTCCAGATTCTGGTGACCCTTACAGAGAAAAGTTTTTTCTTGTGTCTAGCCTGACTTTACCCTCTATTAGTTTATGCCCATTGGTCTTCATTCCCCACTAAGGTGCTTTCCTGAAGGGTTGCTCCCCTAGTTCTTGATGTTAACCCCTGACATGCTTAAAGGGATTTGGTAACTTGAGAAACTTGAAAGTAATAACCTTGGCTTACCTCTGACCGCAAGGAAAAAGAGTGTGAAAAGGAAAGAAATAAACCTCAAGAGAATTATGAATTTTGAAGAAAGTGGTAATCATTTAGAGCTGCACAGCCTTGAATGCAGTCAATTGTAGTTAGTTATCAAAGGGTGAAAACATGTTTCCTTCTTTTGTTTCCTTCTAAATGGTATGTGCTATTAATATAGATTTTGCGTGTTAATTTAACACAAGCAGTTTTTTTCATTCACAGCCAATATTCTGTATGCTAACAGTATCTGCACATTATATTTTCTAATGGCTCCCATTAGCAGTGTGCTTTTTTTAATTTCATGGCCATTAGGGGGGCCAACAGTTCTACTACGGTTTTGGTCAATGGTAAAATTGTCATTGGCTCTTAGGGTACCTATACACAAGAATGGAGGCTGCTCTGACTTGCTGTAATTCCAACACAGACTTGATCAATTAATCAAGTCTGCTGGAGCGTGGTAATTACTGCCATCCAGCCAGCTTCTGTGTCTCATGTATCAATGTTCCCATGCTTCAAAATGGCAGCAGGGGCACGTAATCTAAATCTCAACAAACAAGCTTTCGATAAAGCACCCACACTCCCGTTTTGAAGCACAGGGATGCTGATACACAGGACGTTCTGGGCACTTTAATTACAGTGGCTCTTAGAATGGCACTCAGTGACAGAGCTGGGATGGACACCAAGGGACAGACCACAACACTGCATGCAATATGCGTGAGTGGGGAGCAGAAACAGTGCCCCACCTGACACTCTCAATGGATTTTTCTTTTTGTATTTTCATTATCCCTGAGGCCGGAGAGTGGCCACAAAGTACACGTCGGGGCTGAGGGGACTCCAGGCAAAGGACACTTAAAACCTATTAGGTAGCCCAGGGGCCAGAATGCCCACGGTCCCCAACAGTAAGTAGGACCACCAGGCTCGGCACAGGCATCTTAGGCCAAGCGAAGAAGAAAGGGACCTGTATGCAGTAAGCAGCTTGCAGCCAGACACCATGATCATATCGCTGCACTCATAACCCATATCGGGATCATGCCACTAGGCCTGGCACACGATGTGCTCAGACAGGCCAACATTGAGGTGAATCCAGCTGGTTGGCACATGGAAGCAGTGTAGGGGAGGTGGAGCCCCAGGAACATCTGCTGACAACACCCCCTAGCAAGTCACATTTTTGAGGGAACCTCCCCCTTTCAGACAGAACATCTAGACATCGCAGGTGAGTATCAGGGGCTTCCCTGGAGAGATGGTGCATGATCAGTAAAGGTGCCTAAGAGAAACCAGAGACGGGATAAGCGTAACGATCCTGAGCTGCACGGGAACAGCTACACGAAGCCCAATGGGTACAAAGTTATTTAGCATCTGTGCTTTGGTTTCTCTGGCTTTAAAACATGGGTAGAAATGCTTGACTGGGGAATTATATGCCTTAACTGTTTCATAGTTCATAGTTTAATAGTTTCTAGGGTCGAAAATGACCTTAGTAGATCATCTGGTCCAATTCCCTGCCATGGCAGGAAAGATTACTGGGGTCAAATGACCCCAGCAAGGTGTTCATCTAACCTCCCCTAAAGACCCCCAGGGTAGGAGCCAGCACCACCTCTCTTGGAAGTTGGTTCCAGATCCTAGCTGCCCTGACCGTAAAATAGCACCTCCTGGTATCTAGCCTAAATCTTCCCTTTACCAGCTTGTGACCATTATTCCTGGTCACTCCTGGCAGTGCTTGGGGGAACAGGGACTTCCACAGTGCCTGCTGATCCCCCCGACTAGTTTGTAACAGGCCACTAGATCCCCCCTCAGCCTTCTCTTGTGGAGGCTGAACAGGTTCAGGTCCCGTAGCCTCTCCACG